>NC_049985.1:21757564-21777944 GCF_000003815.2 Branchiostoma floridae | reverse complement strand
TGGTTTGTCACCAAGCTATCTCGTCTGACATGTTTATTATCTGTCAACATATGCCCAATTTCTGCTGTTTTTCCAACAACCTGTGGAGCCTGGTAGTGACTAAGACTTACATATGGACTTCATACGGACTTGAATATCTCTCTCTCTCTCTCTCTCTCTCTCTCTCTCTATATATATATATATATATATATATATATATATATATATATATATATATATATATATACCCACGCGTGAAACAAACTTAAAAAAATAACTTACCCTCAGTCAAAATTATGAATACGTGAATCATTTGGACTTCAATATACGTACGTTACAGCTGGTCACCTACTCTCTCTGATGTGACGTTATGCCGTCGGATCCACGTACCTTGACAAGAACCACCTTGAATGACCCAGTACGAGACAAGCATGATTCCGTACGTCCAAGGACTGGGGTTAAAGGTGCATAACCCCCTTGGTGTGAGAAGATTTCAGACCCTAGAATCTCATGTCAGTATCAACAATTACTGTCGTACTGAAGCGGTCTGAGTTAACACGGGATGGCAGCCGTACCAGACCTGTGTGACTCTACCTCATCAATCAACTATCAGCTGTCACAATCCAACCCCTGCAGAGAAATTAGAAAATCTAGATACAGTTTTTCCCGACTTCTGCGGAGCCGATACCTGGTCGCCGACAGCTTTTTTTTCGGCGTCTAGGTGGAAATTTTACTGTCGTAGCCCAAATGTCGGCAAAATTTCAAAACAAGTCCGGAGGATTCGTCCAACAACTCAGCGGGGGGTCCCCGAGAAGCCGGCCTCGCGAATGGGAGGCGATAATCCTCACTGTGTACAAGTAGGCAAATATATTCAAGATAGAATGTCTATATCGTAGAAGCAATAGTGTAAATGACATGCTAGTCCCTATATGCTGATTTATTCATACCTATAGATATCCATATATGTGTGTTTAGTTGTACTGTAAGTAGTTGTTATAGACCTTACGAAAGTCGCTGTACTTTTGTCGTGTCAATAAAGAGTTCATTTGCTATTGATTCGCTGAATAGTCTTCTTTGGTAGGTTTGATTGCTTATGAAAGTTACCGTAGTGTCATTAGACAGCCATCGGTACACAGTGTAAGAGACAGAGAAGACGAAATAACGATGTTGTTTTGGATACAGAGATACGCCAGCGTCTGAAGACGACAGTACGTTGCTCAATGCAAACTCATCATCGGTCGACGTGCTTACACACGACGGGGTTATACCGCCCCTTACGGGGTGATATACCCGTTCGAACTACAAGACGGGGATGCGCCAGGTCTCCCGTCCGGGTGAATGATGTTAATCACCGTATGGCTGATAACGAGACAGAGGTTCGCCAGGCCTCCATCCAGGTGACTTGCAGTGAATCACCAACTCCCGACAGAAGGATTTGCATCAACGCACACCGCACCATCGCACGTGTGGGGGTTCTTTAGCGTGCCTGGTGTATGGCTCTCCCCAGACACGGGACCTCCATTTAACGTCCTATCCGAGGGAGGATATGAAAACTAAATCGCGGCTTTTTTTCCACAAAAACCCCAACTGGTTAGCATAATGGTACAAACTTTGGGCTGACGGAGTCCGAAAGAATTTTTTGTAAGGCTATCTAACTGTAGACGTGGCAAGTCAAGTTGCAAAGATAGAGTCACAAGAATTCAAAGAATTCTGCGATCTATGTATTATACACCTGTTGCACTAAAATGTACACACATGGTGTATTTGAAGACTTATAACTTACATTTCACATTGTATACCATTTGGATAACAAAGGAAGTTTTCTACACGTTTTTTTTCTTTATCCTGAATATAGTGAAGATTAATACAGTGGTAAATTGGTTCATCAAGTCCTTCTAAGCTCAACCCTGAAATCGACACGTAACAGCATTCCACATAAAGCTATGCCAAGGGTAAAATACCTGTACTTGCCCCATACACACCTTTAGATATTCTCTAACGTTACACCTGAACAATATTGTATAATAACGGCGACTCATATGCTAGCTACACGGCTATAAAAGCCAGTTAGGAGTGGCCAAAATCATCTCCGTTGATATTGCAAAAACTAGTAAGGCAACAATATGGATATTCTCTAACGTTACACCTGAACTGATATCGATGATATAACACGTTATGACAACAAGAATCATATAAATGCTAGCTATAGCTGCACTCAACTAAAGTCAGCTAAATTCTTTCTGTCTCTGTTGGTATCGCAAAAACTAGTAAGACAACAATATGGATATTCTCTAACATTACATCTGAACATGATATATGACAAAATGACTCATATATGCTAGCTACACCAGTTAGGAGTTGGCCAAAACCATTCTCTGTCTCGCAAGAACTAGTGAGACAACAATATGGATATTCTCTAACGTTACACCTGAACATGATATATGACAAAACGACTCATATGCTAGCTACACCCAGCTATAAAAGCCAGTTAGAAGTGGCCAAAATCGGTCTCTGTCTCCGTTGGTATTGCAAGAACTAGTAAAAAAACAATAGGGATATTCTCTAACGTTACACATAAACATGATACATGACAAAAACGACTCGTATATGCTAGCTACACCCTGTTAAAGCCAGATAGGAGTTGGCCATAATAGTTCTCTGTTTCGCAAGACCTAGTAAGACAACAATATGAATATTCTCTAACATTACATATGAACATGATATATTGAAACGACGACTCATATATGCTAGGTACACTCAGCTAAAGCCAGTTAAGAGTTGTCAAAATCGTTCTCTGTTTCGCAAGAACAAGTAAGACAACAAACAAACCTTACCTCTTTGCCAGGATCATGCCGATGGTGTCGAAGTCGGGCAGGTGTTTTGTAGACCGGCGAAAGTAGTACCGCGGCAGCGGCGCGTGTCGAGAGAACATGCCGTGGTGCGACACGGCCAACCACCGGAGCAGCTCCAAGTCCTGCCGCTTCAACTCCGGTAGCAGCGGCGGTGGCGCATCGCCGGACTCCGACATCTTGGGGCGGCCGCCTCCGAGCCCTGTCGCGACTACTAACCCCACCGTGTGCCGGGCAACAGTTAGTTAAATTTTCCGTGAAACATCGCCTTTAGGCGGGTAAGATTAGAGACAAATCCACCCTTAACACGCGAATCTCTGCTGCCACCGTGGCGTAAGCTTATAACTTTTGAAGAAGAAGCGACTCGTTCTTTTCACTGTCTATCGCGGCTCCTTCTATATAACACAGCGCGTTCTGATTCGGTTCCACGAATCCCCGTAACGTTACACCTGTCTGAACGACTGTGGCCGTTGTTTGCTCAACAAGGGACGAGATATAGAACACGTCAGGCCTAAAGCCCCGAGAGACTAGGACAGCTCTCACTTTTCAACTGCGATGTGTGCAGTGATACCTGGGCGATTTCACTGCATATGGGGGGTGTCATCCTAGGTTTAGAATGTGTATAAACCTAATGCAATCTTCTTTTTGCTTGTTGGGACAACAGCTTTGGTAGCAGCAAGGAAATAGTGAAATTTGTTGAAATTTTTTTTTTGGGAGGGGCTAGGGGCTGTCAAGAAGCAGAATATTTCCTTCACTCAAAGAGAGAATAATTCATTCATTTTTTTTGTATACATGAACGCGAGTCATAAATGCAGCATGTCCTATCCATTTTAATTGGTTTTTATGACCATATAGAGTTTGCAAGCCTATATAGAAAACGCACAAACCCTTTACAAGTGAAGTCATCCACCCCCGCATCCCTCTGCCAAATGGCATCGCCCAAAACACTATTTCTAGAATCCAATAATGTCTTTCAGACTGAAGCCTAGCCGGAGGCTATGTTAATGGTTGTTGTGTGTTGTCATTCAGAAAACGGTGAACTGTAAGCTTGTCACGTATTCCTTTTGTTTTCTCAAAGTCTTCTCTTCTCATAAAACAACCTATAAATATTTACAATGTTGTGACCCTTTCCCACCATCTGCTTGGACACTGGTTACGTAAGCATCAAACAATTCAAGTGTATAACTGACAAAACCGTCAGTAGTGACAGAAACTTTGAGAGCAGAGTTAAAAGTACAGGGATAGTATAAAGAATAATCTATTAGTTTGTATCTACCCTGGCGAACCAGACTTTTAGTCAGGGACGGCAGAGACTTTTTTCGGCAGCCAAGGCAGGTTTTCCCGAGGACCTAGCTCGACAAATCTCCGGTGTGTTTATCTAAGGTCCTCGGGAAAACCTGCCTTGACTACAGAACAAATTCTCTGCTGACCCCGGCAAAAAGTCTGGTTTTCCAGGGTCTCCAAACTTGGTCTACTGTGACACACAGTATCCAGGTAAGATAGCCCTCTCTGAGTGAATTATCACTTACGAACGATTAGTCAATAATTTAATATATCACTAAAAGGTCGTCCAGTACGTTTGGACACTTTTGTCATTACAAGACGGCTAAAAGGCTAAAATGTAGCACGTCCACCAGACCTTCCTTCGGAGGGATGGATTGTACAATTGGACAAAAAGCTAACCCTCTCTAGGTGAATTATTTCTTACGACCGATTAGTCAATAGTTATTGCTGAAAGGCCGTCCCGTACACTTTTGTAATTACAAAACGGCTAAAATGGCTAAAATGCAGCGTCCACCAGGCCTTCCTTCGAAGGAAAGGATTGTAGAATTCGACAAAAAGGGGAATTTGGCCAGTTTGGGTGGCAAAACTCCCTGGGCCTAGCAAATTATCCTCCCTATAGTATAGGGTAATCAGCGTATATAGTTAGTCTGAAAGAGACTAGCTAAAGTGGGTGTATCAACTTTGTGTGAACAACAGAGTGATTTGCTTACCGATGGATCACAAGCAACAACAAATAAGTACTGTGTGTTTGGCACGAAACAGGTGACATGTGAAATACTAGGGTTACGTAAACAGACAGGTATGTCACGTGATCATGTGCGACTTTTGATCTTTTGCTCACGACAAATACCTCCCTGAAAAGTGTTAGAAATAACGTTTTGTTATCGATTGAGCCCGTTTTGTATCATCCAATGGTCTTGTGTTGCGCTGCAGTACAACCCTCCTTTTTTCATTATTCGTTCGGCAAGTTTCAAACAAACAGTTGATTTCAGCGGTCTTGGATCTCACAAAGGGTGCCTCAACACCGATAGAAACGGATTGAAGAACTGAAGTACAATATGTGTGACTATGAAAGGGATATTTCAAGTGTAATTTTGCCCTATTCACACGACTGCGGAACTTTGCCACATGTACATGTAACTACTTGTTTAGGTTAGACGCTAAATAAACAGATACTCAAGCAACTGGATGTGATTTTGGAAACTACTGTGCATCAAGTTTGCGGGGATTTAATTTGGCGGTAGCGGGAAAAAGACCCTTCGCGGTGGTTTTTAAGTTCGCGGTGAAGTGGCCACCGCGAAAACCGCGAACATTCACCGCGAAAGTTTCTGCATTTACAGTATCAGATATTTCTTGTTTCATGACCTTCTGTCAGTACTAGTGACACTGACCAGAGCAAGTCTTGGGCTTACACCCTAAATATGAAGAGATATATAAAGACGTTGAAAATTTGAATAGTCCAATAGGAAACAACAGTAAGGTCAATGGTCACACGGCCGTCGACCCCAGTGTGCTCTTGCCAATTCATTTAGACACTAGAAAGGCAACATTTTCGAGAAAACGCAGGTTATTTCCCAATCATTAATAAAGGGGGGATGAAACGACGTCGTTATTCATGTACATTAGGTGCAAAGGAGTACAACACATATTTCTTTGAATTTGCCTTTTGAAAAGCTACTCGAGCTCATATCTGAAATATGAAATCCCTGCCATTTACCATATTAAAAATGATTATAAATTTTCTATCTCCTATCGGTACTAGTAGTATTGTACACTCTCAAAATTACATGTAAAGTACAGTGTTGAGTGCGAGCCACCAACGAACTGTCATTTGTAATTTGTAGGCTTTGTTTTTGTTGTTCCAATTTGCCTAGAGCGTTCCGCCCAGACACTTACCGTGTGTGATTCGCCCCTCCCACCCCCTACTGGGAATAGTACACATCCGCACAGGTAAACGCGAGTTCTGGATTCCTTACCTGAGGTATCTTAGCGGGGCTCACAGTCTTATCAGTAACAGTTGTCTTTTCTTTTTAACACTGCTAAGACAGACACTTGAGAAGAATAAAACGCCTTGGGGACATTGTTTCTTTTAACTTTAAGAATTCGTGAAAATCCTTCTTAATTTCCGGTGTAACACCGATAAGAGACATCAATGGCAAAGAAAAGGTGAACCGTAGTTAACAGCACATTTAAGCCACGTTGATTTGATTACATGAATAACATCCTCTGGGAACCCCAAAACGAATCGTGCGTATAACAAAAAAAAAGGTGTCACAAAAAAAGTTGCCTTCAGTATGAAATCTAAGTGGTCAAGAAGGTTGAACAAATGACTACACACAAAAAGCATGGAATATCGAACAACGAGTTTCACTTTTGTTCTTTCACACCTTCTTCTTCATTGACTTTGGAATCTGTTTTAATCTATTTGGCAAACTTTCAACTGTTTGTATGTAGTAGGGTTTATAGTAGGGTAGCGACTACATGGTCACTAGGCCACAGAATACGTGTACAGTCAAAAATGAATTATTCTAGTAGATGCTGGGCTCTAACGAGTAAACAAATATACACTGTTCAGATTATATTTCTAGCAGCAGTTCATTATAGTTTTACTATTCATGAACTCTTTCTGATTTATATACTGGCGTCCACATAACGAGCAACAATGAAATACATGTCCAGTACTAGTAACTTGAAATTGCTCCAGAAGACCGCTCAGGGGACGGATAAAATGTGGACAGGATTATATTCTGCACATTTTATTTTATGATTGTGCATATGGAAAAATTATCTATCGACCATCACCAAAAAGCGGTCATTTTGGCAATGTAGTCCTTACGTAAAGGTGGTCACTTGTACAGGTTTGACTGCAACTGAAGTATGAGATATTTGACAAGGCAGTTTTGGGCGCTCAATGGCGCCACCTGGCGACTTTAGTCAGTGGTCAACATCTAAGATTCGCCGTCTGGCCTTTTGGGTCCATTTTCGACCAATTGGACGGAAACAATAATTCTCTCTGTTGCGCATGCGCTCCATCTGAGCTGGATTCCGGAACAGCGTCCAACTGATGCACGGCGTTGCGCATGCGTAGACTTCCCTTCTGTGACCTTTCGATCGTCAGAGTCACCTACAGAAGGACATGTTTGAACATAGGTCAGACTTTTTCCACACAGAGTTTACCTCAGATACGTACTTATTTTACCATGATAAAAGTCGTCTGATAATGACGTCATAAATCCGTTGCATGATAACAGACACTGGCATGATATTTACGTCAGAATTGTTCGTTATTTTCTTTTTTCAGCCAAAATGATCATTAAAATAGATAAATGGGATAAACAAATGCACATTTACATTATTCTAGTATGGGAGGGCTTGTTGTCACGATATCTAACTGAATTACTATATGCTCACAATCAAAAGTGACGATTTCTTTTGATGACATATTACAAACTCCTTTTTGATAGATTTAGATAAATCAAGGAGGTTAGAATGTTGAAAATGTCGATTCGGTATGACCAGTTGCTTCGTTTCAGATATTTGTGTCCGGCCTCTCTATCTCTCTTTCCATCTAGGTGCACAAAGGAGGCTTCAAATACTTGTCACTGGTGGAATTAGACCACGGAGACGTCCACTTAAACTATGTCGACTCGACATTTGTAGGTCATTTGTCCCACATTCCGGGTATCCTACCTCCATAGGTTGAGAGATGGCCGCCAGCAGACGGCTGAGGTTACCACGGGTCACCGGGATGTCATTCAGGGCCGAGATACAATCACCTGTCGTATAGGCACAGGGCAGATATTTACCGTTTGAAACTGTCAATAGCAATTATGATTCATTTGATTTATCGTACAGGCACAGGGAAGACATTTACAAACAGTCGATAGCAAGTAAGCTTGAACTATTTGTTCAACGCTACCGAACCTCCCTCAAGAACACACTCAACTGGCAGGAGATTCATACACACAGCAGTCAGTATACTAGTACCAGACCCTAGCTGTGGCCGGAATACTGGTTCGACTATTTTAAAAGATGGTATGGAAGTGACGGAAATCATGAGGATCATGCGGATCAAATATCACATTTATGTTCACATTTCTATACTATATTTGTATGCAGTTATAGAACTTAGACGAGTATCATTGTATTAATTGACTTGTTACTGTTGCCTTACAATTGTACCATGTCCAAATGTTGTGCAATAAAGTTCATTCATTCATTCGTTTATATACAAGCCCGTGCTTGTATATGTAGACGTCATTTCCTTTTTTGAACCCTGAAATATGATAATTAGAGGAATATCAGAATGAACTAAAACTACAAGCGCGGTCACAAACTCACAATCGCGAGTGCGCGTGTACAGGAACATGAATTGTGGGTAATATGTCAAAGGTGAAAGCCCCCGAGACATAAACAAACATTTGGACATTTCCATAAAAGG
The DNA here is from genome assembly GCF_000003815.2 of Branchiostoma floridae. Lineage (NCBI taxonomy): Eukaryota > Metazoa > Chordata > Leptocardii > Amphioxiformes > Branchiostomatidae > Branchiostoma > Branchiostoma floridae. The sequence continues at coordinate 21,769,391 of NC_049985.1, read as the reverse complement.
AGACAATGGCCGAGACGAGAACTGTTTACACGTTTGGAGCCTTCACCTTTGACATTTTACCCACAATGCCTGTCGCTGCGCATGCGTACTTGGAACAGTGGACATACTTAGTGTCACATACCTCTCCGTAGATTCGAAAGTCTTGTCAAAGCTCCATACTCCGGTAGATCTTCGACGAAGATTCTTTTCCCACTGCAGTGATAGTTTGCGCTGTCCTCCGATAACCATTCAACTCTTGTCAGTTTTTCTATCGGAAAGACTCCGTCCAGTAAATTCCCGCCACCTCTTGGGTCTACTTTTAACCGCACGTGAAACTTCTGTAACTCTGCGTAGTTAGTTAAAGCGTACATTGTCCTCTCTCTATTGAGTCCAGATCCATTGGTATAATGGCCATTTCTTCCGCTTTTCTTCCTCAAAAGAGTTCGAAGCACGGATATTATGACCTTACTAGATTTCCGTTGTCCTCGTACAAGGTCGTCCTCTATGCCAGAATTCCTTCTCCGTTTTACGTTGCTATTTTTGTGTCTAATTGTTCCGGGTCTTCTGTCCGGATTCAAATCCGGATCTGGTTTTGGCTCCAGGTAGAATAAAGACCCGTCCGGACGCACGTGTTTTATCCACTCGGATTGTACGTTACTGTAAGAAATGGGAAAGATCAGAAAAAATTTGTCATGTCACATTTCCAAAGACCTATGTCACATTTCCAAACCGGGGCCCGGCCGGGCAGTTTTCGGGAACGAAAAGTATTATAAAAAGACATCAAACAACACCCGACGTAAAGAGAGTAGTCATGGTCATCATTTGGGGCATATGTTATGTATATATTTCAATTTTTGTTTCCACAAACAGCCCGGCCGGGTCCCGATTTGGAAATGTAACGTTAGCCAAACGGTGCCCGCCCGGGCAGTTTGTGGGTATCTACAGATAACAGGCATATATTGTGCAGTATTTAACCTTAGAGGGGTGAAATGCACTCCCGAAGATGACATACTTATGTCTGCAATACAGCCTATATAGTAGAATGCCCAGCTGCCAACATCTGCAGTCTCGCTCTGGTGCCATGACCCCAGATGACCCCAGAAATCCAACATGGCCGCCATAACTGGAATTAACTCTATTCTGATATATAAAAGACAGCAAAACTCCCGGAGCGTAAAATTAATTAGTTGTGAGCATGCTAGAATAATTTACGTATATTTCTTGATTTTACAGACAAACTAATGGATAAATAAAACGACAACAAAGGGCTTGAGATGTAAAAAAAATCGTTCTTTATCTATAAAATTTGCTGAGCGATTTCGGTTTTAGGGCGGCTGCACTTGCAGCCCCTAGCGGATAGGCCGTGTAAATGCATTTTTTTACGAATGTTATTTAACCATTACAAACTTATCTGGACACTTCGTCTTCAATTATGATAAATGATGCAATCAATCATGTTTACCAAAAAAACATTCTGGTCGTAGATCTGGTCGAGTCTGTTCATCCATCTGTGCTTACTGACACAAACCTTAAAGGGGCATTCCACTCCAGAAGGGAGTCTTGTTTTCCAATAGATAATGTGTCAATGAATACACAATCAGCCGAATTTTGTGGAATTCACTTGGGATGGATTACGTGATGTGTGTTTTATGAAACAATAATGACACTCACTAAACCCATGCAGACCCTACCCATGCATTCCCTATACGCATAGACACTTTGTTTATCGTACATATTTTCGGAATAAATAAGGTACGCTAAGCACACCGAGAAGGCAAAATTCTCATAAGATAGCAAAGAATACAAGAACAAACGAGATTTCTTAGCGAACCTAAAATTAGTTTTGTAACCTTACCTAAAAGTTTTGCATTGTATTCAGCCATAGGATTAATTCAATTAGAGGGTACTTGGGGAGTTTAGTAAAAGACTGAATGCTTTTGAGGCATGTGGAGCAACTGAGTACTTTATCGTATAATGTGAAGTAGTATGCAGTTATCACTTCCTAAAATTGATATCTATCGGAAAATAACACTCCGTGTGGAGTGGAATGCCCCTTTAATTTGCCTGCCCGTAATTACAGCAAAATGAATCAAAAGTGACAGGTGGGTTCGTCTTAATCCGCAGGTACTTAGATAGGATTAAAGAGGATTTAAAGGATTAACGATTTCACTGATCAATGAAAGAAGACCACTTTCAAACAGTAGCCTATTGTTTATGGAGTTGTAATCCCCTCGTTGTTGGCATCAGTGACTACTTAAAAAGAGAAAACAAACCTCGGTACGCAAAGTTTTAATCAACTAAACAGCTGTCATGTTACTGTTAGCTCAGAATTAACCTACAAAATTTAGCTTGAAATCTAAATAATCTTCATGAATATGAAAGTGAAAATGTGCTCTTCTGGTGTCAATTTGACACAGAGAGTAGCAAAAATATGCAATTATAGACTCGTCAATATGTAATTACAATGTAAACGATACATGTGCGGTCAGTTTTCATAAACAAAGAGGTGAGTTAAGCGACATGAATAGACGAATTACTTTCCTTGCCTGTCCGTTAGAATACACTACTTTAGGGGGTCTTAAGACGGTAGTTCTTATAATTCTAAGACATTGTGTAGCTAGGTAGGCAAGGGTAAAGTGTATCAAGTCGCTAGATGCAGAAAAATATAGTTTCTGTGAAGCTGGTGTGTTACGCCGAAGGGCAGTTTAACCGCGACTCATTGATATGTACTGCGTGCTCACAGTTTCTATTACGCTCCAAAACCATGAATAGTTTGGAAACCCCCTTGATTATATAAACGTAAAGAAAAGGGTAGGTAGGGGAATTTAGTCCATGGGCCAGGACCCCAAATTTCACATATCATTGCCCTCCGGGGTGGTACATTCTCCTTGTTATTTTTGAATAGTAGACGGCCTGTGGCATATATTTTGATGTGATAGCCATGCTGGTATGGTGGCTTTATACCGGTAGCTTTCTACCGGCTTCAAACCTATCATCATCTAAATGATCTGGAAATTTCGTGTCTTAAACAAGAGGGAGGTGCAAAAGATTGAACATCAATATTTTTCCATGAAAATTCACAGCAATAAATGAATAGGTGCAGTGAACTGTTATCCTATGTGTCTAGGGCATATTCTTGGGAGGCAGAGCGCCCAAAGAAGCAAGATACCCATATTTTCTTACGCCCGAGGAAAGTCATGTGATGAAGGGCCTTTCCCATGGACACAACGACTAGCATATCTTGTGTCCACTGGCCTACCCACTCGACCATTTGACGCCACACATATATAGACTAGGCCACCTTAACTTGAAAGTTTATCTGTGTTGGTAGAAGTCATAATTGAGAGATTGGGAGACTGAGAGATCACTCAATACCAGGTTCCTTAAACACAGACACCGGAGTTCAACAACCTCAGAAGTTTCTTCCCAACATATCCACATAAATCACCGGGTCATTCGGTTTCACTGGACAAAGTTGAAATCTTCGACATAGAACCAGACTTTTTTTTGCTAGAGGGATCAAAGAAGCCATCTACATCAGAGTTTTACAACCATCCCTAAACAGAGACGGTGGGTGCCATAGACTTCCTGCAACGCATGATCCACTGCTTACTGAGTCACGTGTTCTATCTGCATAACGTGACGTCACGACGGCAGTGGATTGTTCATTCCTTGACAAAAACTGGTGTTGTTCAGTAAAAAAATTTGGGTGAGTCCAATTTATGTGGTGGATATTACAGTTTAACTAGTCCAATGAAGACTAGGCCACGTGCACCTGGTGAAGCTTCTTCGGCACGTATTGTCCAAGACTACATGAATGAACGAATGTATATCCGCATTATTTTCAATCAATCAACTCCAACCCCGGATGTTGTCTGATGGGGATTAATATATTTACTTGTTACCTACGATCAATTTAAACTAGCCGCACACATGTCTGATGGCGAAAATTGTATTGTCTGTTTAAGGTCTATTTTGAGCATCTCTCGCCGTTTAAAACGGTGCAACAAGTCGGTAACATCTACTAAGTAAACATAATTCCAGAAGGGTACCGGGTATTACACTTCGCCTGCTTTCCCTAGTTGCTGTACGTTGTTTTTGACACAATGTTAACTCTCCTTTGTTCTTCGCGGCAAACAGCCTAAAGATGACTAAATTGCCTCCAGCGGCGATGGTTCTCTGTCACTTTCTTCTCAGAAAAAGCGTCACGCGGACAAAATTCAACAACAGAACCTACCAACGGAGTGAGTCGTACAATAGAGAGTGCCTCCGGCGTCGCTAATTTCCGTCTTGTAAATGGTCGTTGCTATTCCATGCGGATTCTCTGTCAAAAGGGTGGGATCTAATCTCCAAGCAGATTTTGCGTTGGCATAAGATACTGTAAATTCAGAAATGTTCGCGGTGGATTAATGTTCGCGGTTTTCGCGTTGACCACTTCACCGCGAACTTAAATCCACCGCGAACATTTTTCTATTATGGTATTAGACTGTAGTCTACGGTGTTACCGCGAACTTAAAACCACTGCGAAAAGTCATCTTCCCGCTACCGCGAAATTAAATCCCCGCGAACTTAAATGCATTTACAGTAGTATCATAAGTTTCCTGGAAGAAGTTTAGCCGACAGAGGAGCTTCTTTGACCTTCCCAGGCTGATGATACTATCTCATAAATGCCACCGTCTGCTTGGAGATTAGGTGGAACCCGGTACAGAAAATCCAGGAACAGGTACGGTCCAGGTCCAGAATACCAGGTCCAGATCCGGACCTGAACCTGCACCTAATTGTTTGTGAAAACTTGTGAATGGGCAACACTCAAAACAATGATCCATTTCGCTACAGATGAATCTGTTTGATGGAGTATTTTACTTCTATTGTCGTTTTAAAATCCTATCGTCATGTAAAAAACACTGATATCCTAGACCAAGTTTGACTGTAGAAACTTGGTAAAAAAACTATCAACTCTCGTTACTCTCCTCTACTTTGCTCTTGTTATTTTCTTGGTCCGATAAGCCGCAAAACATGCAAACGCTGCTTCGCACACAAAAAAACCATTGCTGTGTTTCCATACGCTCCTACACAATTCCTTCCGTACATCACAAGCTATCTGCCGATAAAAAAAATAATTATCAAGACTATAGGAAGTCCAGGTCGAAAGATACACAATCCGGAAGTTCTGCTGCAGTACCAATGTCACATACCAGGGGGCCAAAATCGACCTTGACCTTCGTCTTTTCGGTCCCCATTCACTTACTAAATATCATTACATTCCATATATACAAGAGGTTCTGAAGTTATGCTGACCTCAAATATCCGGAAACACAAATACACACACACACACACAAACGCACCCATACACAGACACCCACACACACACAAACAATATCATCATTTTTCACGTAGATAATAAATCAAATGCAGTAATCTGTAAGACAAATATGGTGAGTTCCTACTAGAGTGACTCACTATGATAACTCTCAACTGATATGGCTAATGGCCATAATTATTGAATAGGCGGCGAAAAAGCTGTTTTGCAAGCAACAACCATAAATCATGTAGTCTGTCTAAAGTGAAACATTATTTGCATTCAATCGGTAATTAATGAAAGGTGAAGGCTTTATAAAGGAATACGTCTGTATTAGGGGGAGGGGGGGGGGGGTACCGGTACAGAAAATTCATGTCCAGGTACGGTCCATGCCAGCTCCAAAGGATCAGGTCCAGGTCCAGACCTAGACCAGGACATATAATTATCTTCTGAACTGGCATAAAACAATGGTCCACTTTGCTACCAAGGATTCTGTTTGGTGAAGTATCCGACGTCCACTGGCGTTTTAAAATGCTATCTATATGGAAAGGGATCAGAATATGCAGACACAAGCTTATAACATCGTTTTGTTATGATGTGCACAGAGTGAGTGAGTGAGTGCTGCAAAGAGGCGAGGTGAAGCAAAGGTCAAGCCCCGGAGGTGTTCTGTCTTGAGTAACCTTAAGATGATGAATCTCCTGGATTCACTGACTGCACGTACGTACCCATAACTCGTCAATAAACAATTTATGATTTACTTCCCGATGCTGGTGGTACGTACATGTCAAAATTCACGTAACTTCAACTACTAGAAGGAAAAAGACTCAAGTGAACTACAATATAGCTCAGCCTCGGACAGTTCTTCACCATAGACCTTATATATATCATGCTTACATCGTACGTTAAACAAAAATAACACGCAGAGAAAAAGGAATTTCAGTTACAGACCATGTATTGTTCTTTGTGAAAGAGCTATTCCTTCTTTCAATGGGATAGTAAACAGTCTTAACCTCCACTAGAATATTCTATAACTTCCAGATCACTTGGTTGTGCCGCCATTTTCAAATATATTCTCCCCTATAGAGGCTATTTTATGGTATCTCGCCCTCTAAGAAATGTGGTTTTATCAAGACGAATTCAGAGTAAATTGTATAATGACCAAACAGCAATACACCACAGAAACATGTGACATATAGGAAAAACTCAGGATGAGCACAAACTCAGGATTAGTTGACTCAATCTCTATATTGGAAAAAAGGAGATGGACCTATAACCGCATTTCTTTGTAGGAAGGCATTTGCCAAATCTGTAACTTGTATTTTGCCGAAGTATTCTTTTCTTCCTCTTCTGTAATTTTTGGCGACGCCTCCGTGGCGAGCCTGATGTATACCAGTATTGTGTGCGAATAGCTTGACAAAAGGCAGACTACTTGGAGGGAAACATCCTGCATTTTCTCGAAAATGTTGCCTGTCTAATTTTATATGTAGAGTCGATTCCAAGTCACCGTGCGGATGTTTGTTGCCATTGTTTAAAATTGATTTTAAAGATTTGTAATTATATGTCTAGGACATTTGATACTTTAGAAATATTTTTAACACTGTTTCAACTTTTTAAATATTTCCCTGGTCTTGTAAAACTTTGGAAATATTTATGGTGTGGAATTGGATACTTCTGATGGTTTCTAAATAATGATAACAGCATTCTACCATTATTTATCATTTTCTACCATTTTCTAACATTTTTTGTAAATGGTTCAGTGGACTGGGAAGATGGTAATTCACACATCCTTGCAAAGTATGGTTGGGTGGCATGAAACAATGGCCCACCACAAAGGATCCACCAGTGCCCAGCAGTGAAATCTAAAAATATACAGATGCAACAATAGGGCTTACTTTTATGGGGGCAATAAACTAATTTTACCATTTGGCAAAGTTTACAAATATTTGTAATGTGAAATAATCACACAGAGGTTTCATAATTATTCTAAATAAAGATATTTTTGTACAGTTACTTTCAAAATATTTCTAAAATATTCAAAGGAATTCAAATAAATGAGTATTTTCTTAGTCAATATTTTGAAAAGAATCTAATCATTGTGGCTCAGATATTCTTTTATTCAAAATATTTCAGACTAATTAAAAATATCACCTAAAAACCCTCATGGTGACTTGGAATGGACTCTATATTGAACTTTATACAAAAATGAGAGAAAACTCGTTTTTATTTTGATTATACACAATATAAGTTTCCTAGTGTTTGATATTTATATAGAACAAATATTCATATTCCTCGTGTATAATTAAACTACGTATAATTCATTACCAAAACACACATCTCTCTTGCTGATACACAGAATCATATTTTCCATATACTGCTCTCATGTTCAACTCATATATCCGTCTACGTACGTCAGTTTTCTTATAATGTATTCCAAATGCGAGACCAGATCACTCATACATAATTGTACTGTTATCGATAATATTTTGTTCTTCTGTATGAAGCCTCGGTGTACTATTGTCTGTATAGCTATTAGTTGTTATTGGTTGCCATACTATGTACATTGTACCTTGTGCGATGGTTGAGCAATAAATTCATTCATTCATTCATATATCTGTCCCTACATTTACAACTGTCTTAGGGAAGTGAGAAGTTGAACCTGTTCATACTAAAATTTAGTATGGACTAACCATTGCAGAAGCAGCAAGACGCCACGTCCTTGCTATAATTGCACCTAGACGTAATTTATCACCAAGACCTGTACTTAAATTGTTAGAGCATAAACTTACAATAAAAAAGTTTCATTTTTTCATCCGTCATCAAGTCTTGAAGTCACCGGTGACAAAAGATACGCCGAAGCACCTTGGGGTGGTGGGTAGGGGGTCCAAATGAAATGGGCTCTCGCTGAACGATTTACAACAGCGGCCCTATTCTTTAATTCTGTCTACCTTCAGCATTTACTTTGATGTTTTAAGTAATGTTCCGACAGACGAGGATACCAGCTGTGCACAGGCACTGTCTGTGTTTTTTTCTGAGTTCCTCGAATCACCTAAAACAAAGGATCTATACAACAACACCTTGGGGTAGTAGGGAGGGGGTCCAGACGAGATAGGTGTTCTCTGGCAGATTTATTGCAAACGACGAGATTCTGACCCGATTCCTAATCCCTTATTGCTTTGATTTGTTTAGGTTCCGTTCAGACAGTAGCGGACACCCGCTGCGCTTGAAAACAGGAGACACAGGTAGTGTTTGTTGTTTTATGTGTTCTTTCAGACGCCTGAAACAAAGGATCTGTAGAAAAACCTCGAGGTAGAGGGAGGGGCGTCCATGTGAAATAGTCTACTTTAGTAGGTTTTACTGCTGCGACTCTATTCTTTAAATGTTAGACTCTGTGTCTACTTTTATTTTGCGAAACTATCACTGTCTTCACAGCAAATATGCAATATTTTCGGGCGTATCGATTGAAGATCGGCCATATTTAAGATCGACAGAGGGTTGCGCGTATTTTTCACCCGAAAACCGTCCCTAGCCCTATCACATATAAGCCATACTTTGCACCTTGTACAATTGTTGTGCAATAAAGTTATTATCATATGCGAGGCTCGGGCGATTGCCGCAGAATCGTCGTCCGATCGATTTTCGCTACAATAGAAGTGAATCGCACTTTTTCTTCCGCATAGTACACATTTCAGAAAGATGTTCTGTGCTGAAAACTCCTATTCTAGTTCTATATCTTTATAAACAAGCCTCCTCGTGATTGCTTTCTTGATGGTAATAACCAAAAACTTATTTTCATGACAAAGGTGAACAAACATCAGTAATCACAAATCCATTTAGTGTTACCCAAAACATCGACTTCAATGACTCACAGTGAACCTTTTTGTGGTGTATATATATAATAACATGTAAATGAAATAAGCCGCTAGACAAAATACGTTAAAACAACGTATAACCTAACATTTGCTCGGACAAAACCCAGTAGGACAGACCCACATAAATATCAATATCCTGTTTCACAATTCCATGAAGATAAGGGTGCTTTCTAAAATATTATATTACCTATAAATCCGCTACAGTGTAAAATGTAAACACAAACACCGCGCATTCTAGCAGACGACATACCAACTTGTGACTACAAGTCTATGCAGCAAAGGCGAAAGAACATGGCCAGCCACAATACTCCTTCATGAGATGACCCTCCTTACCGGAGTTGAAACAAATGAGTACGCTATACCTGTGAACGTAAAACACAGGCAGAGTCTGTGTCTGAAAGTTTATCGGTTTATGTCCACTAATGACCCCCCTCTCAACGGTTATAGTAACACGTTTGGTCATCATTATGGCACTTTGATGATAACCTTTACCAACGGTTCTGCAGTCGTTCAGTTTTTCAAAACTGCGTGCTGTTCTTTTGTTTTTCGAGAAAATTTGAGCATATCAGCGAGCCATTGGAATGTAACATTCAGTAATGGAATGTCGTAGTCATCTACAATAAAAGTATATATACATGTACGTATACCAGAAATGTACCATATATGGCCCTAGGAGCTATGAATGCGCGCGTTCTTGTTACCTTTAATACGCCTTTCACTGCTTTAGTATAGTTGGGTTATAATTCCCAGATGTTTGGTCTGCAGCTGCGGAATATAGTCAGTTCTAGTGACAGTAGTAGTGTACAGGTGAAATATCGTGTGGTTTAGAAAAACACATAATGATGAAATTGCCAAAAGGTTGCGGAGCTAGGTCTATGATCTTTTTTCACAATCACCGACACTTTTTGACACCAGACAAAGGAAAATGTGTTTAAATGCATTCTATACTCCAATTTTAGAAATACGCTTTTAATGCGTATATGGTTTGTTGTATGTTTACTTGTGGTACATTTGTTTATGTTTGTATTGTTTTGTTATGGGCTGTGTGTCCGAATTAGAAGTATAAAGAAATTAGAAGTAAAAATAAATATTTGCTTTGACGTCCAGGAAAAAGATCCAACGTGGCGACGGGTAAGCGTTTGAAAGTTTAAGGTAACGACGTTGTATTACGTAAAGACAAAAATATGAACTTAGTCATGAAACAACTGATGTTAACAGGAAAGTTCAACTTTGTAGTCCATTGAAGTGGCAACAAAGTTTGTTTTCGCATGGGTGGGAATTCATGGATGGGGCCTATACAGGTAGTAATGGAAGCACACCACACAGATCACAAAATTCTGAGAAAAAATATTTATGAAAAACTAATCTATTTTGATGTTTTGCCAGGCGATTTTTTGCGCTAATTATACATCTTTTCAATAGAAGAACAAAGACCATTGATTTCAGTCAAACAGAAGTAAACGCACTGTAACAAGTTATATTACGTACTCACCATTTTGCCAGAATCATTCTGATCGAGTCAAACTCGGCCATGCCAACAGACCTGGGCGGGAAAAAGATTCTCGGAAGCGGACTGTCCACAGAGAACAGGCCGCGGCAACCCGATAGCCAGTCGGGGAGAGGTCCACATGTGCCCCGTAGAGGTGGTTGAACAACCGCCGCTGACTCCACCATTCCGATCTCCCGTGTGGAAACTGCTCATTCAAACAGGTTTGAGGTCCGGACCTACGAACCACTATACAGACGGACGGATTCAAACAGGCGCTGCAGAAAAGTAGCAATCTACCTCCCATAAACAAACGGTTTAGTACGTAGGGAATGACTACTTTCTCTACAGACAAATAATTTGATTATGGGGTTGTTGGGGACAACACCCGCCTTCGCTCAGGCTTGCGATTGTAGCTCCAGGCGTCGGGCCCGATTGGGCGACAGTTTAAGCCGCACAGGTGAGACCTGAGACATTCTCTGTAATGAGGCAATTTCAACGGAATGAAAGGGATAAGAAAAAGTCATGGATCAGCCAACGCATTAGAGGGAAATCGGCCGGAAGGACTTTCTCTAATTTCGCTGTACGTTACAGAAATCTGGATACCAGGGGTTTAGAATGTATTATTTGGAGAGAGAGAGAGAGAGAGAGAGAGAGAGAGAGAGAGAGAGAGAGAGAGAGAGAGAGAGAGACAGAGACAGAGACAGAGAGAGAGAGAAAGAGAGCGGCATACCATACATGTTCGTTTAGTCATTCGCTCAGCCTTCCTAATAGAGTCTACTGTAAATGCAGAAACTTTCGCGGTGGTTTAATGTTCGCAGTTTTCGCGCTGGCCGCTTCAACGCGAACTTAAAACCACCGCGAACATTTTCCCATGGCACTACAATGCATGGTGCTACCGCGAACTTAAAACCACCGCGAGGAGTCCTTTTTCTCGCTGCCACGAAATTAAATCCCCGCGAATTTAAATACATTTAATGTAACTGAGATTTCTTGATGAAGGCAACTTTGGCCAAACTTTATTTTTATGCACTGATTCGCGTTATGTTTGGAGTTCCCAGAGGATGTAATCCATATAATAAAATCAACATGGCCTTTCATATGATACGGCGCCGTCAGTATTCCATATTACAGCGTACACTGAAAGTCTAAGCGACACAGCGCCTATTATCTCCTAGACTTTCGTGACAAGCA
>NC_049985.1:21701621-21757464 GCF_000003815.2 Branchiostoma floridae | reverse complement strand
TAGACTTTCGTGACAAGCATGTCGTTTCTATCGCCAGGGAGCCTCCTTAAAATGTGTAATTACTTCCGCTAGTTTATCCCACATTGATATAAACAAAGATAAAGTTTTCTAAGTCGCTACGGCCTTCCTTGGCTAATCGGAGGACAATTTTTGTCTCTTGAGGGGATCTGAAAAGATTGAAGAAACCCCAGAGTTTTTGTTGACACTCAGACGCTCTAATTATAGACCTAGCATAACATAGCAGCAAGACGTTTAATTAAGACGACATTAATTAAGAATACTTTCACTTCGGGGTTAACTTACTTACATTCCCTTCGAATAGTTCCCTTCAAAGGATTGGCAGATCCATAATTATTTGTTGTTCTACCTTTCACTTCTCTTTTCTCAAAAGTGAACACAACCTTTCGAAAATCCCCGTTTTTCGATGACAAACTCAAAACATTCAAATACACTGTTGACCTGAGATGTACTAGTATAATCTCACAAAATACTGTAACTTTACTTCCAAAATAGCACCAAATTTAACTACACAAATTAGTATTGGAATTATCATGACTTCCTGAGAAATTTTAGTCGTTTCCAAGGAACTTCAGCTTGGCTACCTTTTTCCTGATTTTTACGTTGGCGCCAAAAAGACGGCAGGCTTGAAATTCGTTACTATGTTAGGGTGTTGCTATCAGAGTGAATGCCGACAATTATGGGCCTGTCTCGCCCTCAATTTTGTGTTTGTTTTGCACGGACAATTAGTTTCCTATGCTGGGAACCGATAAATTACTTTTGTTTTGATTAAAATGTTGAACCACTTCAAACCAATACGTCATCGGTTACCAAGGCAACCTGCAGACGACATTTTCTCTCAGAGGTTTCCCAAGCAAAGATCTGGTTGTATGAAAATCGCTCGCCGAATAATCTCTTAGTGGATTTGTTCCATTCCCACAGCAGTATATGAGAATGTTGTTCAGACATAACAAGAGATTTGCTCCTAGATTAGTTTAAACGGCAAGTCCTTGTGTAAACGACAAGAGAGAAAATTAATCGTACATGGTGAAAAACAACAATCCTTGAAGGTCGCCTGAACTTTGTAATTGAGATATAAACAACTAGGTTAGGTTACACTTTCATCCATGTGTGTAAAGTCTCTCTCTCTCACTCTCTCATCCACACACTCTGTGTGTGTGTGTGTGTGTGTCTGCGTGTTTGCATGTGTCTATGTGTGTGCACAGTATGTGCGTCTGTATGTGTGTGCGTTAGTTCGTGTTTGAGTGTTGGTGTGTGGTATGTGTGCGTCTGCATGGATGCATGCATGTGTGCTTGTGTGTGTGCGTATATGCATGTGTGTGTGTGTGTGTGCGCGCGCGTGTGTTCGTGTGTGTGTGTGTGTGTATGTGTTCGTGTGTGTGTGTGTGTGTGTATGTGTGTGTGTGTGTGCGCGTGTGTGTGTGTGTATGTGTTCGTGTGTGTGTATGTGTGTGTGTGTGTTCGCGTGTGTGTTCGTGTGTGTGTGTGTGTGTGTTCGTGTGTATATATGTGTGTGTGTGTGTGCATGTGTGTATGTGTTTCTGTGATTAAGTGTGTCTGTCTCTCTCTCTCTCTCTCACTCTGTGTGTGTGTGTGTGTGTGTGAACAGGTAATTCGAAAACTTGATATATAGGACAGTTAGTCCAGTTAATTGACTGATGCATGCATGCACAGATTCACATTTATTTCTTGTTTTTCTTGTGTAGGCGTGAATTCGGGTATCCCCTGTCTGTGTGGTCAAAACCCTGAAGTCCCCTCTTGGCTGATGACTCATTTCCTAAAGATTTCCTAAAACATTTAGAACTCTCATCATCGTCATTACAACAATGACTTGCTCATTCAGTGTTCATTATTTACAGGTGATTAGACCATACCTACATTTCCTAGGCAAATACCATCACTACGTCAATGTTTTTTCCTACGGTTTGCATATTTTCATTCCCTTACAGAGTCGATTTCAAGTAACAACAATGCCTTTCTTATAATGTTTGTAATACCTTTGAACTATTTTAAATAGTTGAAAACAATATCTGAAGCTGCTAGGCTCTCTATCTAGAACAATCTTGCGAAATGGTTCCGAAATGTGACTTAAGAGCCTAACTTTGGCTAGGTAAGGCATAGGTCCCGATTCCCAACCCGGGGCCCGGCCGGGCAGCTTTCTGGAACGAAAAGTGATAAGAGAAACCAAACTGCACAAGACGTAAAGAGAATAGTCGTGAGCATTATTTGTGGATAATTTTACCCATAAATTTCTATTTTTCAGCCCGGCCGGGCCACGTTTTGGAAATGTGACGTTAGCTTTAGTAAGAACTAGGTCCCAATTCCCAACCCGGGGCCCGGCCGGGTAGCATTCGAAAACGGAAAATATGACTTGGAAAACACTTTTTTTCGTTTTGGCAAACATCCCGACCGGGCGCCGGTTTGGAAATGGGACCTAAGCCAAAGAGGTGTGTAGGATGCGTTTGTTACCATGTTGACTATATTATGTTGACTATCAAGACACCATCGCATTCTTGCCAAAGTGGACCAGTAGTGAGATTACGGCATGTATTATCTAAGGCGTATCACATTCCCTTAAATGTAGCTTAACCATGGATTAACAGCTGTAGTAGGAATGTTAAAGAATTAGGGCAGCTTTTTCTCACACTAAGACGGCACAATCTTGAGTAAGGCGGTAATCGTCGTCCTCATTGTTCAAGACTTTCATTTTTGCTGGTGATAAAGAGAAAAGCAGGTATGTTAACTGGACAGGATAAGTGGAAAATAACCCAGGATCTCCGGAACGAAACGCGGATTCAAACCCGTCTCTATGGCAACGGGGACACCGAATCTGCGCACTGCCACTTGTAACCTGTTTTCTCCAAATCTCATAAATACCAGTTTAAACCAAACCGTTTCCAATTTCTCAATCCTTGTATGTGCCTTGTATGGAAACAAAGTGATTGGGCAGTTGATAGAATGTTGAAGTACCAGATCGGATAAACAAACTGCGATCGTTTGCTAAGTTGTCTATAGCTGCTATTTTATCATGCATGTTCAGAAACACATGTGTACAGTCAGATGATATCATCCGCAGTTGTTGCACAATAAGCTGATAACTGTTTACATTTTTGAATCCCTTTTAGAAGCTGAAAACATTTCGTTCTCTAACTTTCAAAATTCGTTGAGCGATCTGTTCAATTCAACAATCACACCTAGATCGCAGCCTCTAGTTAGAAGGGGTTGTAAACAATTATTATTTTGCTGCATTATTCTCCAAAACACTACGTATGCTGCAAATGTAGAAAATGTTTCTCAAATGTTTTGATTGTCGTTATGTTTTGGCTGCTTGTGACATTTGGTGTTATAAGTTCGGTAAACATCAGACAGTTAAAGTCTCGATATAGCAGGCTCTTTGGGGCTAATTTTATTGGGGGGGGGGGCTCATAATAAAGTTCTGTTCGCCGTTTCTTATTTTGGCGACCCAGTGCAAATCGAAATGGCCCCCTAAAAACAGAGAAAAAAAGGCCTAGAGAGCCTCCTATGGAGTCTAAGAAAGTTATCAAAAGCTCCTGGCCAGATGTCCTTCCTGAGTCATTTACGCATTAGGTTTTTAGTGCAGGTTGGACAGTTTGAAGTGTGCAGCGAGCCACAAGCTAGGTCGGGTTATGTTGTAAATTAGCGGATAGGTTAATGTGCCTTACGATTAAGCCAGTTTCACAGGTCTGAGGATTATAGTATCAAAGGGACACCTTGAGCGGAGATTTGGTCTTACCTTGGCCCAGTAATATAATTGTTGTGTCACAATCTGTGCCCGAAATTCGTTATATCGTTTTAGAACATTTTGTTTTCGTTGTGTTCATGTGATATTATTGTGGTAGTACATTATAGCTAATGTGTCGTTTTGTTCCATATGTACAGCTGTTAAGAGTGTGAACCGGTTGTGCCGCTGAAAATTAAAGGGCCATCAGAGAGAAATTGCTAAGCAGCAAGCGAGCATGTAAGTGTTTTGTTTCACACCACTGCGTCTAATGATTACCGGTAAATGCCAGGTATTAACAGAAAGGTTGGAGAAGAATTGGTTGGGAGGAAACCTGTTTTAAGATCTTTGTTTAAATGTACTCCTTATTTTTTTTGTCTGTTGACCCTCGTGTGTAATTCATAGATTCATTTGTCGTTGTCCTCCGCGTTTTTATTCGAACTTAAAAACCTAAAGACCTGCGAATTCTATCCCTGTCATACAAATTACATTACGAGCATGAACAAACCGAAACTTTTTCTCACAATTATCTAGATTCCAAAGTTCGCAGGATCATCACTTGATCATGTAAAAGCGTCACCTTACGACTTATGTCAGAACACGAGCGTGTTGAAGAGACGTAATATATTTTCACGTTAGGGCTCTGCATTCTTGTTTTAACATTTGCAATCAGAGCTCAAAGACCTCATACCTTCGCCAAATAATTTTGTCACTTAACACTACAGTGTACCTTACAACGGACCTCACAGTGGTATTTCATAGCATTTCCACATGAATTATGCAATTCAAATTATAATTTGTGGAACTAAAGTCTACCAATGTTCACCGTGACCTGATTGTCAGCCTTCATAAGTATGAAATTCATCAAGAACTATTGTGCTAATAAAATCACGTAGAAATGATGCAAATTTCGATTTAATAACAGCATAATTGACTAAATAGCCCTATCCTATTAAGTTATATATGTCGCTTGTTTGTAATGCAGCCGAATTATGCTGTAAATGCATAGTTCCTTGTTTATTATGTAAACTGGGTTCCGACTTGCCTATACACCTTTCTCACGCGGCGGCCATGATAGATCTAAAACGAGTTCAATGTGGCAAACAAAAGGCTGTCCATCATAATTAGCAGTTCGACCAATGGTAGCCTGCCAATTAGGAAATCGACCAATAAGTGAATGGCTGCAAATTCGTTAAAAATTTGCATTATTATGTTTTTATTTTGTATCTCTTAAGGGACTATGGGGTCAGTCTACACTACTCTAAATTGCTACATCTTTCGGTGCATAACACTTCTTGTAATATTTATTATTCTATCTTATATCATGAAAATTTGTGTGGTTTGGGGGAAAACTAAATGGGACCTGATCTTAGAAATAAGTTTTGTCTGTTTGCCTCATTGACCTCTTCTTCGATCTATCATGGCCGCCGCGTGAGAAAGGTGTATAAGATGCGACGAAACCTATCCCCTTACACAACCAAGAGCAGCATGTGCAAACCACGAAATATCAAAATCGGAAGTTCCACCGCAGTGCTGTAGAAAATTAAAGCCAATAGGAGGCTGATTATCGAACCCCTACCCACCTACTAAATATCAACCCACAGCTTCTCGAGTTATGTTGTCCACAATCACAAACACGCACATGCACACATAAACATGGTAATAAACAGACCACCATGGTAAATAATGATCTCTGTTTAAAAGCGCCACCTTGCGACTTATGTCGTAACATCTGCGCATGCGTGCCTGGCCACAACGCCTTCCAGCATGGTTGACATGACAAGATGCTAATGAAAGGGCTTTGTCTGCTCGTTCAGTTTATTCTCCTTTTTAACATCATACCCTGTCCCACAGCAGGAAAATCGATCGTACGACGTTTCTGTGAGCTCTAAATTACATTTTCGTCAGTAATACGCCCGATGTTCTCTCGATCATCGCAGGATTTTTAGAGATCGACCGATGTTCGCAGTTCCAATGTCCTTCGTCAGGTGAAATATACCCTCGTGTGTCTATCAATTTTCAAATGCGATGACTTTGACTCGTGACATTGTCAATATTTAATAATCTAGTAGTCAAAGTAATTCATAAAAATACCATTTAACCACAAAGAGAGGTAATTTTACAAGGTCCGTACATACATACATACATACATAACGTTAACGTTATATCCATTCATACACAAACAATGTTTAAAATATAAAAACAGTTCCAAGGTCATTGATACTTAGGAAGTGCATTTCAAAAGTGACCCCCTTCCCCCCAAAAAACTCCTCCGCTGAAAAGGTCTGCGAGGGAGGCTAAAATCATACATTGACTATCTAAATTTTATCTGCATATAATCAAGAAGCTAGAAGGAGAAGATTGACTACATTCTATCATTACATATATACCCGCTGGGTCACAAGTACAGGTCACATCGCAGTAAATTGATAGTGCAAAAACGCAAGTACACATGCTACTTTTATGAGTACTATAATCTACAAAATGAATTTGACTCCTGACTTCAAATGGTAAGAGTCAGACCACACCTATAGCTGCAGGGGCGTTGCAATATCTAAATAGTCATTTATCATAATGACAGGTGAACAAAAGAACCGCCGCCGGCACCACGTGGGGGACCAATTTTAGCCACCATCTCAATGACATATCTTGAACGTTTAGAAGTATTTTAGCGGGAAAAGGTCTAAAGATAACTGGAAACCGTCCTATGACCTAATAACCAGACAAAATAACTCCATGATAACAGGTTGCATTTGGCATACGTTTGTTTGTTTATTTGTTTGTTTGTATTGCATACAGGGTATAGGTCCTTCACACTGAAAGCGAGTTAGGCATGGGTCAGATTTCCAAACCGGGGCCCGGCCGGGCTGTTTTCGAAAACGAAAAATAAAAGTATCTACCCAGGAATATACACAAATTATGCTCCTGACTAATTTTTTCTTTCTTTTTTATGTGTGTTTTGTTGCCTTTCTTGTCTTATTTTTCGTTCCCGAAAGCTACCTGGCTGGGCCCTGGGTTGGGAATTGTGACCCAGGCCTAAGCAGGAATCAAGCAGAACCAGCCGGAATGAAATATTTGCAAAATTCGTGCCACATTCAGAGCCATTCGGGTGGGAATTCCAAATGGCAAAAGAAATTTTCACTGCATTCCAGATATTCTTTTGGTCACATTCTAGAAGGATTCGAAGTGGCTTGCCGTTTCTGTTCTCCATCGAATGAGATGAGAATGTTTCGAATAATGTTGGAATGCCGTAGAGTACGGTCATGCTGCAGTTAGAATAGTTAAAATAACTTAGAATGCACTTTGAAGGCACCTCGAAAGTTTTTAGCATGTAAAAAACTTTCCGGCCAGTCAAAATAACGTGCACAAATATTTGGAATGCAGTAAGAATTTCTAGAATACACTATGAATTCCTAGGAATAGAAATGAATTTTCATATGCATTCTGATGGTTTTTCGGCTTATTGCTCTCGTGTGAAGGGTTCTTAAACCAGGTAACGCACCAGGTTTGTATTGAAGAGTACAAGCTGCATATCAGGACAAAGTTATTACATTAGTAGGTGGTACGCAATTATAGGTTCTTATTATAACCTCACTTTGCCTTTACTAACGATTTACGACGTACATGTACTACTATTGTAGATCTAGAAGCGTCGACAAAGGCGGCCAACATGGCATTTTTATCAATGGCCGATTGAAACATAACCCAGATGCGATATTTAGTTCATAGTTTTTGAACAGACGATGACGACGCCATACAATCAACAGACACTTGAAGTTTCATACGGATTAGGGTCTCACTTGAGTGTCAAGACTGAACGGGCTGTGAATTTGTGGTTCAAATTTCCGTCTTATCCTCTGGTAGTGATGAAAACGTCATATTGCATATGATTAGCTCCCATCATACCCTCCAAGTAGATATATAGATTCAGCTTCGGCTGTTTTTGACCTGTTTTTTCGTTTTATCGGGCTTTCTATTTTGTACCGTTTTCTTGTCTCGTGACATAAACACGGAAAAAAAATCAAACACACATCAAAACTTTTGCCGAACCTAGCTCAGCTTGGAGAGTTTACCTCTCATACACATCGGTGTGATCTAAGGCTCGAGCTGAGCTCCATGATTGGCAATTTATTATTATCATTTATAAGATGAAGTGCACTTCACTGTTGATTGTGATATGCCAATGATAGAAATGTATGCCAATGATAGAAATGCTCTATCTAATTACAAAGAAAGTAGATTCCCTCATTTCAGACACCTGAGTAGCACTGACAAGTGTATATTCCTCTTACGTTTTGACAAACCGACCATAGCTAAACCCATACAGGCCTACATTTTCACCATTACCAAGAAGCGAGAAGAAGCCGAACTTCTGTGTTATGGTAGATTTGTAATACTTTTATTCTCTTCGCCAAGAAGAGTATGTTTTTGTCGACTTGGGTCTGAATGTAGGTCAACAGCATATAACTCGAGAAATTGTGGATGAAACTTTGTGATTTTTGGTAGGTGTGTAGCGGTTGTCGAAAGGAATGCCAAGTTTGAAAACGGTTTACCTGGCGTTTTCCTACGGTACTGCAACAAGCTTGGTATGTTTTTTGCGGTTTGTTTTGGGCATCATAAGTCAAAATCTAGCTAGGCGATTTTCACGAAACTTGGTAGTTGTGTAGCGGTTTTAGAGAGGAAGGTCAAGTGCGAAAATGGTTTACCTGGCTCTTACCTACGGTGCTGCAGCGGGATTTGTATGTAAGTGCGTTTGTCTGTATGCAAGATAACTCGAGAACCCTTAAATGGATCCTGATTATATTTGTTAGGTGGATGACGGTTAGAAAAACGAAGGTCAAGTTCGATAATGGGCACCCTAGTGGCTGCCTAAGGTACTGCAGCAAAACTTTTAATTTTGACACTTCGTGTTCTGGACATGCTGTGGTCATGATTTTTGAGTGGTAGATAGCCCTCGGAACAGAGAGTAAGTGCTGTGAGTTTGGACCCCCTAGCGGCTTTTTGGGAACTGCAGGCACCGATTTCCGTTCAAACTTTGGACGAGAATAACTCGAGAACGTGTAAACGGATCACCAGGATTTTCGGTATGTAGATAGAATAAGTGATGACTTATACAATGTAATATTAATTATGCAAATCAGTAGCTAATTTGCATAATTAATGAGGAAAGTTCATAAATCCATGCCAACATCATATAACTCAAGAAGCTGTGTATGGATTTTCATGATATTTAGTATTTAAGTAGCAGTTGCGGAAAGGAAGGTTGTGTTCAAAAATAGTTGACGTAGCATTTTCCGTTAGGACGGTAGCGGGCCGAGTGTGTGCGTCCGTTTGTTTGTGGAATGCATAACTCGAGAAGCCTTGAAAAAATCCTGATAATATTTGGTAGGTGGGTAGGGGTCAGGAAAACGAAGATAAATTATGATAGTGGGCCCCATAGCGGCTTCCTAAGGTACTGCAGCAAAACTTATTAACAGAAATAAACTCTGCTCTATATATCTCATTTTGACCTATATCTATGGACACAGCTGTTATACAGATGTTTTGCTGGAGCAGCCTTAGCTTGTAAGGCTTAGGTCACAATTCGAAAAAGGGGCCCTGCCGGGCAATTCACGGGCTGTTTTTGGGCACTTTCGGGCGTGACCCCTGCGTTGCCCTGTGGGACACCTCGCGGCTGCCGGGGTATTTTGAGGCCCGGCCGGGACCCTGGTTCAATTTAAGTCTGAGTTAAAATGAACCAGGGACCCGCTCGTACAACCACCCCGCGACCTTATCGTGACAACACCGAGAGGGACCCCTCCGGTTGCCGGCAGTCTGTCGGAATAAATTCGTTACGTCAAAGACCAGGTTTACGGAATAAAAGTGTGTAATTCGTAACACCGGGTCAAATATGTGACGTCACAGATCACGTGAAAGGACAAAAGCCGTGAACTTACACGTATCACACAGTTCTCGTATTACAGTGGAGTTAAGTGCATAGCGCTATACCAAGGGAAAGGAGAAGACAAAGGAACAGCCCTTAGCCCACTAGGCAGGCGGAAGAATTCAGCAACAGAAACTTCTGCAGACAAGGGCTGAACAGAGGGGGACCACGCAACAGACCACATAATAGGCTGCATCACTGAGAAGCAGGACGAACAGATAGCCTCCTTCATAGAAAGCTTCTATGTTTTTTACGATATTACAACCCCAGACTATAGAAACAAGCTGAAGAAAGATGTTTGGCTGAAGAAGGACGTTTCCTCTGCAATTGGCCGACGGAACGCCAAACTTGCAGTCATTCGGACCCATAAGCCATTTTTTTCGTTTTACAAATATAAAAATATAGGCCTCAACAGTTTGGCAAGTCATCCGCCGACATTAAAAATTCCAATAACATGTTTATTTAGTTTAGTTTAGAAACGTAACAGTGCCGCACGTCAGTGCGAGTGCGAGGAAAAGTTGGCGAAAAAAACCGTGCCGCAGTGAACGGACCCCGACGTACCAGTACTCCAAGTTCATGCAGGCAATGCTTGCTTTTATACCCCTTAAAGAGTGCCCACCAGGAGCCTGCCTGGTTCCCTGCCGTTGTTCGCAGGGCATGCGGCAGGGACCCTACAACTGCCCCACCGGGCTGTGAGAGACAAACGTTACCCTGTCGGACCCCGCAGGGGTGACTACAGGACACCGTCAGAACATCTGACGGGTGTCTGCCGGAGACGAACCTAGGAAGGTGGAAATTTTTTAAAGAAAAATGACGGGGTGCCCGCCGGAACACTCCGGGACCCCCATGGGGCAGCGCGAAGGCAACGTTTGATTGTGACCACGACAGCCGGTAAACAGCCGGTGTCCGCCCGACTTCAGAGCCCGGCCGGGGCTACATCCCTGACGGGCACCGGGCCAATTGTGACCCTAGCCTAAGCTGGACGCCCTTACGCCGGGGACAAAGTCTTTGACAAGCATGGAATTCTGATTGACCAGGGATGCTACCATGTCATCTGTCAGGTCACAGTCTGGTTTTTGGTAATATTTGTGTGTTTGTGAGGAACACAGTTCATGCAGTCATTTGCTGTTTAGTAATACATGAATAAGATCTTAAAGTCTTAGATAAAGGCATGATTATTTGGCGAAGAGATGGGTTCGTTGAACTCTAGTTGTATATATGTTTTGGCTTGTTGTGACCTGTACTTAGCTCGGTTGGGCAAAACTGTACAATAAAGGTCTTCATTCATTATTTCAAAACCTGGAAAACAGCAGTTCTACCTAATGCAAGGGTCCATAGTGTAACCGCTCCTATACATGTACACATCTAGATTAATGATGTTACTCTTAAATACGCTTTTACTATCTAAAGGCGATCATTTAGAATGGGGTAATGCTTGTCTCTTATCATTTTAATGTGACTTTAAACATCCAGGAGAGCCAGAGGCTTTTGATAGTGATTTGTGGTTTGACGCACATATAAATCAGTTGTCGTGCGAAAAAGGCACTGTCATTACAAATTGTTGATGGTTCCAGAAAAAAAACAAAATCGAGTATTTTAATCCCGTCTCTTTTTATGGAGATTATTATAGTTTCATAGATCTCGAATTTAAATAGTATATCAAAAAATCATATTGCTTATGCAATATGATATAAATCACGTAATCTAATCACCGCCTGCCGTAAATTTGCCGCTGTCTTAAGTTAAGAAGCGAGAAAAAGTCGACATCTTATACTAGGATACATTAGTCATCTTGGATGTAGTAACTTACCACATTCTCATATCACATTCTTCTGTTTTATTACCATGAAATGTACTGAGTTTAATGAGCATAAAGTTCAATTAAAGTCATCCATTAATTATTGCCGTGGTTTTGGTTATCGGAAACTCCAAAGAAGATGGCCGACACAGATGCATTACATCAACCAGAAAAAAATCACCGAAAAATGAACCGGGACGAGGGGGGGGGGGATACAAGCTTGGACACGTTTGGGATTGTTTTCTCACCACAAAAGCGCCACCTACATCGGCTACATATAGCGGCGAGAAGCAGAACTCCAGTTAGAAGCGGTGTCTGAGAGACATCGAAACGTAAGCAATGTAAGTAACTGCTGGTTGTGTAAAAAGAATTCTCCTATATCCTATATTCTACCAACCTGATGAAACTATTTTCGGCAGAAACAAGTATGTAAAAAATGGCGTCAGTAAACACTTCGATATGTTTCCTTAATCCAGGGACAACAAGTTTTGTTTTTCGAGGCCAACTTACCCCCACCTGACCCAAAGCTCTTAAATCACAAATTCTTCCTCTTGTTTTTCTTGACATGTCTATGCACTAATTAGACCAGTCTGTTGTCACCCCAAATGGAAGGTCTCTTGATTTATATGTTTTTTTTACAAACGGTGTTTTAAAAACACACGTGAGAGCCGCTGCACGTGTACCAAGTGGGCTTGAATCTGCAGGCATAAGTCATATCTTGAAAAATAGCAAGGTATTATGAGATTCCCCGTGATCAGATGTTTTTGCCCATTCTGTCCAAACGAGATTAAAGATTAACGTCATTTTATCATGGATATAGTTCATGATATGATGATAAACACACAATGCTGTTCACCTTTACGTCAAAAAGCAGTTACTCAAGCAACTGGCTATGGTTTTAGAAACGACCAGACGTCGTCAGTGACAATGGCAAATGTCAACGGATAGTAGTTGAAACGTCTGACCGTTTCCAAAACCATATCCAGTTGCTTGAGTAACTACTTTTTGGCGTATCTTATTACCTGGATGTCTAACCTTCATCGGCTATTCACCTTTCTTTCTACATGTTCAAAAGAATTCAATACATTCCATCCTATAGATAACTCTAGTTACATTCTATGAGTAGATAACCTATACTGTTTACAAATAGGCAAATATGTCAAAGAATGTTTAGAGCTTAGAAACAGTATGCTGTATACGATATGTTAAACTCAACATATTGATAGACCTTATTACGAAAGTCGTTGTACTTCTGTTGTGCCAAAAATTATTATTAATATCATCATTATCATCATCATCATCATCATCATCGTCATCATCATCATCAAATATCTGGGTGACAGCTGGTCATAACTTGAAGTAACGTTACAAACGATGCTTGCATGCATTTTTACATGCATGATATTTTACTTGCCGAATTTTAGCTACATTTGGCATGGCTTTAGTCGAACTGTAACTCTCATCTGACAGTGTTATGATAGCCATGGCCAAGTGGGGGGTAGCAAGCTTTGGCTGTTTTTGACCTGGTTTTTTTTTTCGTTTTATCGGGCTTTCTAATTTGTACCGTTTTCTTGTCTCGTGGCATAAACACGGGAAAATTTAAACACACATCAAAAACAGCCGGAGCCGAACCTCTGCTTGGAGATCTAGAGTTCTCCTCTGATATACAACGGTATGATCTAAAGCTCTATTAATGACACCTTATTATTTCAAAACCTGGAAAACAGCAGTTCTACCTAAATCTGGACTCTCACTACACTTGCGGCACCGGTGCGGCACTGCGGGGCTCGTAGATGACTCAACGAATTTCAGAGATAAAGAATTTTCCTCCATTTTGTGTATTTTGTTGTCTTCTAACTCATACTTATACGTATTACGAAATATCTTAATTATAAAAAATCGCGAAAATAGCACAACAGTGCCGCAGTGAACGAACCCCCCAGTGCCGCACCGGTGCCCCAAGTGCAGTGAGAGTCAAATTTGCAAACCCATGAAGTTTGTGGGAAAAAAACGTGTCATGTAAAAGACAACAAAACACACAACACGGTAATAAACACTTCGTCAGGAGCATATGTACATTTCTTGAAATATACAATTATTTTTCGTTTCCGGTTTGGGAATGTGGCCATAGTATAACCTTTGCTATACATGTACACATCTAGATTAATGATGGTACTCTTAAATACGGCTTTTACGATCTAAAGGCGATCGTTTAGAATCGGGTTACGTTTGCCTCTTATCTTAATGTCATTTTAAACATTTCAGAGAGCCAGGGGCTTTTGAAAGTGATTTGTTGTTTGACGCACATGTAAATTAGAAGTTATTGTGTGAAAAAGGCACTGTCAATACAAGTTGTTGATGGCTCCAGAAAACCCTGAGAATTTTAATCTGGTCACTGTTTATGGATAATACTATAGTTCCCTAGTTATCAAAATTTCAATAGTGTTTAAAGAATCATACTTTTCTTTATGTAATAAGATATGAATCACACAATGTAAGCTCCACCTTTTCGTACATTTACAGGCCGCCTAGGAAGCGAGAAAAAGTTGAACCTGTTTTTTTTTTTTTTTGTTCTCCTGTCGATTGGACAGATGAGGAGGCAGACAGGCTTTTTGCCTGTTTGCCTGACCTGCACGTGACTTTTTATGGTGAAGGAGGGGTGTGCAATTCCTTCTCCACCCTCTCGTCTACTGGAGCACTAAGTCTCACAGGGGCAGAACTGTCTGCAACGTGTGAGGCGGCTCCAGCAGATGCAGCTTTGTTGTTCGGAGTATCCGTCTCCTAGGAGGACTTCCAACCAAGGATGTAGGGGGTTCCTCCAACCCCCGACTCTTGTGCCATGGCGGGTGCCGTTCATGCCCGAACATGCCCCTAAAGCCTGTCTCGGCCACAAAGCCCCACCAAGGCCACACAAGGTCACTAGCCGCAGCTAGACACTCATTTACACCTGAGTTAAGTGAGGGAAGTCGTGTAAAGTGCCTTTCCCAAGGGCACAAGATCGGTGACACGGCAGCTAGATTTGAACCCGCAACCTCTAGGTCTCGAGCCGCAAATGCCGCCACTGTGCCACGCGGTCCCACCACGCGCCACGCGGACCTTAGGCATTGTGGGTGTAGCAATTTACCACATTCTTATATCATTCTTCTGTTTTGTTTCCATGAACTGTATTGAGTTTTAGGAGCATAAACGTTCAATTGCCGTGGTTTTGGTTATCGGAAAATCCAAAGACGATGGCCGACATAGATGTATTACATCAGCCAGAAAAATGTATGTTGAAAATGGCGTCGATCAGAAAGTAAATAAACACTTAGATATGTTTCCTTAATCCAGGGAAAACAAGTTTTTGTTTTTTGAGGCCAACTTACCCCCACCTGACCCAAAGGTCTTAAATCACAAATTCTTCCTCTTGTCTTTCTTGACATGTCCGACTGTCACCAATGAGGCGAGTCTGTCCTCTTCCCTAGGGGCAGGTCTCCTGATACCGAAAATGTGTTTTGAAACACACGTGAGAGCCACTGCACGTGTACTGTGGGGCTAGAATATGCAGTCATAGACAAGATAGGAAGGTGTTATGAAATTCCCGTCCATTCTTTTCAAAAGAGGAACGTCATTTCATCATGGATAGTTCATGATATGATGATGTACAACGTACAAAGTTTTTCACCATTTTTGCTGCTTGTTCAAAAGAAATCAATACATTCCATCCTATAGATAACTCTACATTCTAGGAGTAGATAACCTTTACAAATAGTTAAATATGTGATGAAAGAATGTTTAGACCTTAGAAACAGTATGCTGTAAACAATATTGATAGACCTTATTGATAGACCTTACGAAAACCGTTGCACTTTTGTTGTGATTGATGATTGTTGATGTTAGTATCGTCATTATCATCATCATCATTATCAAATTCTGGGTGACAGCTGGTCAAGCTTGAAGTAACGTTACAAACGATGTTTGCATGCATTTTCATATGCATGATATTTTACTTGCCAAATTTCAGCTACATTTCGCATGGCTGTAGTGACTGTTCCTCCCATCTGACAGTGTTATGATAGCCAAATGGTGGGTAGCAAACTTTGAATCTTGTGGGTAAAACATTATGGCTGTGCATAGGAAAACTCTAACATCAAATTTTAATGATAGACTATAGAACAAAGTTGTCTGAATGAAATCAGAAAAAGTGGGTGTACACGTCAAAGTGAAATTGATGAGGACGATGGGTGGATGTCCTGTAATTAAAGTATTACAGATAGTTATCAGGATATGTGATACCTGTAAGTGACAGTTGGTGACATATTATGTTGGTATTGTTCAGCGGGGGGTTGTCTTTTAATTACTGTGACACAAAGGTGACCTCTGGAGACGACTTCTGTATTGTAGCTGTATTAAAGTGAACCGTCCTTTTTTAATAGTGACTGGAAAGAAAACTACATGTAAAGTGGTCACTGCAACATTACATCTGAAAGGTATACTTCAAAGTGCAAAGGTTCAGTCCGTCGAAAGTTGTTCAGTACAGCGTTAACGCGTTGTGTATGTTTTAGTTTATTTAATTTCTGACACAAACCATTATTCAAGGATACCATTTTAAAGGTCTTGGTATCTTTCAATAAATCCTTAAGTCGCTATTCTTAAATTATTTAGTTTCAAGACATTCCAAACCGGCCGAGATATGTGCGATAGCTATAGCGAAAATTATTTATAAAGGAATATACACAAATCATACTGATGACTGATTTTTTTAATGTTTTGTTGTATTTCATACTGTACTTTTCGTTCCCCCAAACAGCCCGGCCGGGCCCCGGTTTGGAAAGTGTCCTTGTCCTTAATGTAATTACCAGGGTTACTCGAGTGCATGCATAAGTATGCCCTCGAATAACCTCTTTAAAAATGTCTGCAAAGTCTGTCATTAAACCCAATGGATAAACAACAGTGATTGATTGCATCATCTCACGCGTTTTCTCAATAGCGATCGGTCTATGTCTTCTCTTGAATGCCCTAATTACAGCTTAATGACTGTCTTCAGACACGTGATTGTTACCGCACATGGATATAAATTTAGATCTTTATTGACACGACAAAAGTACAGCGACTTTCGTAAAGGTGGTATCTCACTGCACTTGCGTCACGCTTGTGCCACTGCGGGGTTCGAAAAATACTCAACGAATTTCAGAGATAAAAAACGATTTTCTTTCTTACCTTTTGTGTATTTTGTCGTCTTCTAAGTCATACTTATTAAGCAATATCTAAAATGTAAAAAATAGGAGAAAATAACAAAACAGTGACGCAGTGAACGAACCCCGCAGTGACGCAAGATTGACGCAAGTGCGGTGAGAGTGCACCTTAAGGTCTGCTACAAATACATTTGTCAAAAAACATACAAGTGTATGCAATAAATTACCTGCATGAATATCTATGAATAAGTACCAACATGTTGATTGTAGAGTATCGTTTTACACAATCGGTTCTAAGGTCTAAACATTCTTTGATATATTTACCTATACATATCAGATTATGCCAAATATTAGGTACTCAAGCAACTGGATATGTTTTGTTTTGGAAATGGTAATTGTTTTGACCGTTCCCAAAATCATATCCAGATGCTTGAATGAGTAACTGCTATTTTGCATGTCTTATTACCTGTATGTCTAAAATCCATCGACGTATCAGGCTAGTTTTTCTCATACTCAGATAGCAGCACGTGGTTTGCTTTGAAATTCACTGAGAAATTGTAAATTGGTATTTCATATGTACATTTTCACTTGAATAGTCAACCAAAATTCATTTGACGCTCTGTATGGGTTATACTTAAGGGTAGTAGTACTAGTAGTAGCGGCTTAGGTTTTATATAGCTGTTATGTATCAAACGGCAAAGTACTATAAAATCAACTCCACACAAGTTTTTGCCTTGTAAAAGAGTGTGATATTTTCGGTCAGTAAAATCTTTTACTTCGACCGTGCATTGGTATTACAGCTGATAAGTTTCATTTTGTTATTTGTTTATTCTGTCAGTGTACATTCTGTTTATTGTGTATCTTTGTGGAATTGTCTTTATTCCAATGAGTGAAATACTGTATAATAAACGATGGTAACTATAATGGTGATCACACCACGAATGTAAATATATAGAGAAACTAACCACGTGAAGTCAATCAATTACATGATGACGTAATCGCTAAGAAATTTGGGGATTGCGGATGAGCACCTGATTGGTCGTTGCAAAGATGTCATGAAAAGGCCAACAAACCTCTCTCGGTGTCATTGACCTGTGTTAACTGACTTCAGTTCGTAAACAAATTTGCACTGTGTATAACAAGACTGAGATATCATGGAGAAAATACTCAAAATTTTTTGATGAAAGGGAGAACGATTTTGCTTATCAACATAATTTGACCAAGAATTTTGCCAGCAAGTGTAAGACAATTCGTACAAGATTCCTCGTCACATTGAATAGCAACAATGATTTCTAAACCCAGATCCCTTATTCTGCACTCTAATGTTCTATATCAAATCCTAACCGGCATGGCGCCTCATAAACAATAATTTTCAATAAACCTCATATAACAGTAAACTTCGCGGCATTTGATGGGTGCGTGTTCAACGTTGTGTCCATTGCACACAATTTATTTCATAGAACAACTATATATGAAATCTGCATACATATATGGCGTGTTACCCGTATAAATGTATGCACTGCCTTATAAACGTTCTACTGTAGATACGCTCTTGGAACGTTGATATACAGTTCACGTTTTGTTAAATGGCGATGGGATATTTAACACTGGTTCACTTTTATCCGCGGAGTAACCTATATCCGTTGTATTAAAAAACCCAGCGTATTTAGGGATATTAATTGCAATATTTTAAAAATATTCTAGTCTGAAACTACCGTCTTTCGAAGGGGTATTTCTGAGTATTTTGTTTTTAGATGCAACAGATATAGGTTACCTCGCGGAAAAAGGTGAACCAGTGGTATACCCACCCAGTTGATTCTATGGCCACATGTCAGAGTTCAATGCCCGCAAAAAGCCTTGTGACCAGATTCAGACGAATCTTGTTGTGATGGACGGCTGGCGAGTCTTTACCTCCCGGGGTCTGAAGACAAATGACACGCTGTCCACAGGTGAGTCATACGTTCTAGCTAATTACCATATTATCAGTGCTATGATGCACGTGAGAGAAACATCACATGGACTTAGAGATAAACAGTCTAGCTGTGTGGTGACGAAGATCACTTGATAGTAGTGTGGGTATGTCGATGAAGGTTGTACATGTAGGTAATAAGATACAAAATGTAACTGTTACACGAGCAACTGTTTCGGTGGCAAGGCTAGCGTCGTCACATTTCCAAATCAATTTTCCAATAATTAACCTTATAGGGCCCTCACACTGAAACCGAATTAGCAGGAATCAAGCAAAACCAGCCGGAATGAAGTATTTGCAAAATTCGCGCCACATTCGGGGCTATTCGGGTGGGAATTCCAAAATCCTCTTCACACGAGAAGGAATGAGCCAAAATGCCCTTTTCTATTCTTGTGAATTCGTAGGGTATTCTAGAAATTCTAATTGCATTCCAGATATTCTTTTGGCCGCATTTTGGCAGGATTCGAAGTGGCTTGCGGCTTCGGTTCTCCGTCGAATGAGATAAGAATGTTTTTCCGGCAAAGGCGGCATTCCGGCTCATTCTTGCTCTCGTGTGAAGGGGCCTTTTCGATGACCCCTTCTACGGACAGCCCTTCGGGGTGTTGCTTCTAGATAAGATCGGAAAAGATTATCTGAGGAAACCTGGGTCATTATACTGTCCATTTCCGTCCGTGGACACCAGGGTTCAATACATGGAAAATTATATGTGTTTCACATACTCAGCCGACAGAAGGACAGATCTAGAAGATAGACATCGTGGTAAGTGTGGCAGAGCGCGTATAATTACACAGAAATCGAATACCTGATGACCCAACTAAACAGCTTGTTCCGGATTAAGGATATATTCACAAGTCTGTACTTGTTTAGCAGTCTTCTGTCGAGTCCAGAATCGGTTTAGTGCAGACCGCGTGGACGACAATGCCAGTTGTGGAAAGATAATCCGCACTAAACCTGCATGGGAACGACACAATCGGTAGCTCTATGCTATCTCAACGGTGCTAGAAGTGCTGCCTGCCCGCCCAGTTCATCAGCCCACGCCGGCCGGGGACTTTTACGGAGCTGTATCTCATCTTCACACCTCACTATGACTGCGCTCTCGCCGCGCTCTCTCTGCGCTTCTCTGATACAAACAATGAAAAAGCCATTTAAAATGACAGCCTGACAGAAACAGGCATATATATTCTTCTCAGACTGGGCCGGGTAAAACACCCCTATAAAACTGACCAGCGGAGAATAGTGTCCAGGTAAGGATTACGACACATTTCCAAAACTAGGCCCGGCCGGGCAGCTTTCGGAAACGAAAACTAGTATAATATAAAAGACACCAAAGTACCCAAGACTTGAAGAGTCTTGGGCTATGGCTAGTTGGGTAGCCCTGGCTGTCTGTAAATAGCCGAATGAATAAATAAGATAGTCTTGGGTAACATTTGTGGATATCTTTACATCTTCATGCCTTTTATTTCCACAAACAGCCCGGCCGGGCCCTAGTTTGGAAATGTGACGTTTGCCTAACTCTCTGTCTCTGTACTGGCGAAAAGGCAAAGAATAGAGTGCATTGACCCAGGTATGACCTAAACCCCCTACACGTGCAGGGGTTGGCACGTGTGTTCTTATTTTGGAACTGGCTGGCAGTAGGCTGCTCATCTGTCATCCACTGACAGGAGAGAAGACATTAGCCACTGTAATGTCCTCAATCTGGGTAACCACACCGGGCCAGCCATTATCTCAGTCTCGATAAGTGTGTCGGATTGGCATAGATAATGTTTCCCTCTAATGCGAAGGTCAAATTTCCAGGGCCCGACAGAGATGCTAACGTTTGTGGAAACGAAAATCAAAGCGTTTATCAGGTATTATACACACATGATGCTCATGATTAATTGTTTGCCATCTGTGTGTTTTGTTTTCTTTTATGTTGTACTTTTCGATCTCGAAAGCTGTCCGACTGAGTCTCGGTTTGGAAATGTGACCGTAGCATTATTAGTCTGGGACTCTCATCTTTCCACGGCGGATTCCTACAGTGATCATTCCGAAAGTAGTTTCCCAAAGATCGCTTCAAACCTGGCAAAAGGTCGAAATCTTGAACCAATTTAAACATACTTGTAGGACCTTAGATTCAAGTTATTAAGTCTCAAGTAGACTCAAGCTATTAAGAGAGTCGAACCCGACTTCATATATAGAAAGGCCAAAGCGAAATTCATGATCCGACGGCTTTAAGAATGAATGTTTATAATTAGTTGTACGTTTTCCCCCAACCGAGTTAAATACAGGTAACAAGAAAGACAAAACATACTATACAAAAGCAACATTGACTAACCCGGCTTACACGGAAGTTCGGCTTCTCCTCGCTTCTTGTTAATGGTGAAAATGTTAGATTGAATGGCTTTAGCCTTAGTCGGCTTTTAAAAACGCATGAAGATTATAAATTGATCATATATCTACAGTGAGGGAATCTACTTTTAAGATAACTGAATAGGATATTTTCATCATTACCATACATAACACAATGAGCAACGAAGTGCACTTCATCTTCTACCGTGTTCGAGGCAAAAAAAATTACATTCTTTGTTCTAGTGGAGGGGGTAAGTTAAATATTGTGCATTCGAAGGCTATCTACAACGCGACAGAATCAACTTAACGCCAACATTGGCTACAAGTTGAGGCTAGCAGTTTTTCACTACCTGTCACATCTTTAGTTCCGTTCTACATGTACGAAAAATGGTTAACATTGCAGACAAT
This sequence comes from Branchiostoma floridae, assembly GCF_000003815.2. Lineage (NCBI taxonomy): Eukaryota > Metazoa > Chordata > Leptocardii > Amphioxiformes > Branchiostomatidae > Branchiostoma > Branchiostoma floridae. Next base: position 21,736,107 of record NC_049985.1, on the reverse strand, counting down.
CAACCACTAGAAATCACTAGTGGCTCTTTCATTGATTTAAAGTGCGGTAAGGTCATTATAAGCACATTACCACAATGTATGCGATTATCTCAAGCACGTATCACACACTTGTAAGCACAGTCGTTCATTCAGGGAAGCCTCAAAATAGTTCTTTTTAGCGAACTCAACGTAAAAGAGGGCGAATTCTCTGTAATTTCAAATCCTACATACATTCGTTTTGGTTTTACTCTGACAGGATGAAATAAGGACTAAGTGTAACTAAGACTAAGTGTGATCATCAAGATGTTTAAAACAACCACTCTATATTGAGAAAAGTTCCAACACAAAAGGAAACCAGGAAACTCACCATAATTTTTCGGCCAAAGACTCCGACCTTCGTCAGTTTTGGCCGAAAATTTATGGTGAGTTTCCTTTTGTGTTGGAACAAAGTTTAGACTTTTCTCAATATAGAATTTATCAACACAGATGAGCTTTCATTCGGAAACAACCACTCTATAATTATAAATCTTTCTTGCCCTTCTGACCGTTCATTGACCCTTAGTTGTGTCATGGACCCCTGCTGGGTTTGATTGATGTCAGGGGAACCCAAACATGACCACAAACACCATTTTAGTGACCACAACACCTTTCTAGTGACATAAAACACTTTCTAAAACAGCAGGGGGTTAATGTCTCGAGCCCAAGAAGACACCTGTTGTGATATTCTTAGTACCGACCCTACAACGTGGTATCAAGTCTAAGTTTTTTTTTTCATGCACCACTCTCCTCCTACGTAACAGTGCTAGCCATGGGCAATTATCAGAAGAAAGAATCTTTACCTCAAACACAATGGAAAATGAAGTCGTGGATCGTACTATGTATGTTAATGATAGAAATATGCTAATAGTATACAGGAAGTAGATTCCATCACTTTAGACATATGAGTAACACTGAAATTTTTATATTCCTCAAACGTTTTGACAAACCAACTATTGATAAACCTATGCAATCCTGCATTTTCACCATTACCAAGAAGAGGCCGACCTTGTGTGCCAGACGAGATCTATGATACTTTTACATGTATGTTTTGTCTTTGTTTTGACCTGTACCAAGGAGTTTCCATGAAAGATCCTTGCCTGTACTTAGCCCGGTTTATTAACCCTTAGTTGTGTCATGGACCCCTGCTGGTTTTGATTGGTATCACGGGAATCCAACATGACCAGAAACACCATTTCAGTGACCAGAAATAACTTTAAGTGACCAGAAACACCTTATAAAACAGCAGGGGGTTTATTTACATGTACCGACCCCAAGAGGACAATTTCTATGGAAGTAACGACTCTAAAACGCTAGTAGCTAGTTGTTTGTTCATCAGATCTAGACACTGTGCTCCACCACGCAACATTGCTACTCAAAGACAATTATCAGAAGTTTATAAAGTCTGCATATATTAGAAAGAACTATTAAAAGAAGAAAAATCTGTACCTCAAGCACTGCAGAAAATGAAGTGCACCTCTTCGTAGATTGTACTACATATGTTAATGATAGAAGTATGCTATTTAGTTACATAGAAAGTAAATAACCTCACCTAAGGCATATGAGTATCACTGAAAAATTTATATTCCTCCTGCGTTCCTGTTGCTAAACCAATACAATCCTACATTTTCACCATTACCAAAAAGCGAGAAAAAGTCGAACTTCTGTGTTAGACTAGATCTGTGATACTTTTACATGTATATGTATACGCGTTATTTTGTTTTGTCTCAAGTTGTTGTAACCTGTACTTAGATCGTTAGGGCTAAATGGGACAATTGGACAATAAAGGTCTTAATTCATTCATTCAATTGCTCCATTAGCAGTTTAAAGAAGAGCGGCATAGACGGTGTAAACTTTAAGCTCTTTGTTAAACGTTATCTGATATTTGACACTTCTTCTTAAGAGGTTTGGTTTCGCGTTTCAAGACGGAAAACTGGAATGTCACCAAGGGAATCATCGATAATTACATCGCCGATGGTTAATGGATAAGCAGACAATCTAATCATTATACCCTTTTGACTTGATCGCGAGTCCATTTATTTTAACAACCTATGTTGTAACATTTTGCTGTCTCATCTTAGTGGATTTGGTACGTGCAGGTTTGGACGTATGCTGTAGCACTTTCTGTCTTACCCTAGTAGATTTGGTACGTGCAAATTTGAACGTATTATTTTTGTCTCCCCCGGAGGCGAAATGGTGATGGCAGGGTAGTCTTTTGAATGGTCATATTAATCATCTAATGATGTCATTTGGTACCCTTAGGCTTAAACTCTGATTTCTTACCGGGGGTGGCACTATAGTTCTACTCTGTAGGGGCTTGTGATACTTTGATCTAGAATCCACAAAAGATCGAAAGACCATCTAGTATATCTGTTTCTTTACTGAGTATCATTAATTTCTGATCACAATCCGTAGATATGTAGCACTGCTGATGATATTAACCCAGGTTCCATCGTACTTTTGTATATGAGGATATCGATCGCATTGTCACCTTTGTGGGGTTTTGAAGCCCTGATACTTCCGCTCAAGGTGTGACCCCCTGGGTGGTTTCTTTGGACGGCAGGTAGACACCGGTGTCTTCTCACAACGCTTCAAACAGCGTGACAAGCAGGACGCACCGAACATGGGTTCCCTTCGAACACCACTCGCCTCGCCGCCGCCGCTTCAAACAACCGGCCCCGCACGGCAACAGGACCTCCACCAGCTCCGACCAGAGGCATCTTCGGAGTCGTTGGATCTTGCCGTTCCCTGGGCGTCCATGGGCGCTCACGGGCTCTTCTCGCGGGACAGGCCGCTGTCCCGCCGGTACTTCAGCCAGAAGACCCGCAGCCTGGACGACTTCGACTCGATGCACATGATTCTCGCTAAATGGTGAGTTTTCGTTATAGATTATTCCCCTTTCTACAAGGACGGCGCCCTCGCCGCACTCTCTCTGCGACAGATCGTTCAACAAATTGTATAGAAAGAGGAATCTTTTTACGCTTTGTGTGTTTCGCTGTCTTTTCAGTCACACTTTTACATTTTGCATGATATACCCAGTGTGAAATCGAAGGTTACACAGATCAGTTTTAGGTCGCAGTGAGAACGCAGCGCGGGCGCTGTCTATGGAATGGGGGTCTTATTATACATACTGAATTTACTGATAGATATAATGTTTCATATTGAAAATAAGTACAAGCATTTCTGGAATTTTGTACATATTGGTGACATATTTTTTCGAAAGTAACTTCCTCCTAAGGTAGACTCTCAATCTACTAGTATGTAAGTTGGTAACTTTGTTTAGAAGGAGTTCTAATCATACATTGAAAAAATAGCGTGCATTCCTTTAATACAATGTATACATACAACAGAAATACAGCTATGTTAATCCCCTTCATTTACCCATGTATTTATAAAGTGCACACATACTATATGCCCGAAGCTACCCTATTGAAAAAAAATTCCATTCTAAATTCTGTTTTCATCACAATAATTTCTTGCTGTATTAGATTCAGGAAATGTTTGTTACTTACGTTTCCGTATGAAGGCGTCATTTTGTTAACATAGATTAAAGAAAGTGCCAGGTATTTAGTATAAACAAGAGGGAAAGTAGAAATCCACTTTAGCAAAGCTGCCTTTATCTAGCTCATTAAGAAAGGTCATAGTGTCCACTTAAGTGAATGTCTTGAAAGGGAGTTTGTTCTAAAAACAGCAGAGCTGTCGCCTTAGAACTTATCTGGTCTTTGTTTCTTATCACCTTATTATTCACACTGAACCTCCCATGAGACGTTGTTTGGATTGAAGTTACTAAAAATATGGAGCCTGTCAGCAATTTCAGAAACAATAGAGAAGCCGTCTTAGAGCTTCTTATCTGGAAATCCACCTTATCCCCCCTCCCAAGAGAGTTTAATAATTTTAATCTGGCTCACTGAAAAAAATGTCGCTTGCTTGTAAATCCGGTAAAAATAGATAGGGATACATCCTTCGTATCCCAAGAGAGTTGACGATGCGTTATTCTGATCTGAATTGCCGAAAAAATGTCGCTTGTCATCAAATCCGGTAACAAGTGCCGACTTAGAGATTCTCATCTAGATATCTTACCTGTTACCCATCCTTTTCCTCCCAAGAGACACTATTTTCATCTGAGTTACTGAAAAAAATGTCAATTTTGGATATAGTCGGTAACTTGAGAGCTATGCGCCCCTTGTAGATTGAGTTACGTCGCCTGTGTCGGGATTTGGTCATGCAACCAGTTGTGTACAGTCTTCGCTGTCCTCTTTTCACACTGCAAGACTCCCAGTGGTTTAAACTTGCAATTGTCCGGCCCATGAAAAGACCAAGCAAACGCTGATATTACATCTTGTTGGCGTTGTCAGGTAGTTTTCGTTGTAGTCTTTGAAGCAGTTGAAAACACATTTTACCCAACAACACCAAAAGACAACTTTTGCAGTATTTTGGAATTCATTCTGATTTTGGCCAAGCTATCTTGTAAAACGCGAAGTAACATACACTGCGCTCTATTAGATCGATGTAACTCTCGTTACAACCTGAATCCAGAGTATGGCTGTTTAACACCAAATTGTTACTTGTATAATAGTGTTCGGCAGCAAGAAATAAACAGCTGTTGCAATATCTGGTAGGCAAAGCGTTAACCGGCCTTTAGTTCCTTTCACTGGGTGGTTTACATACTCAATTTCTCGCCCGACACTTTCCCTGCCAAATTGTTTATGATGATCCGAAAATTAGTGTTGATGTCAGCTCGCCGATGCAGCTGGTGTTTCATCCATTCATTATTTCTTTTGACAATGCCGATGTGACCACCTTCTTCTTACACATACACTTCAGAACAGCTGCCGATGACTCTTGTTACAAAAAGCCAGATGATACTAGTACAACTATTATAACAAAAGCTGGGATCTCATTGAAGCTGAAGCACGTTGGCAGCCTCGCTGCGGTGGATCGATTTTTATCGATAAAAACAAATTAATGCTTTGTGTCTTTTCAGTCGTTCTGTACACTTTGCATAATATTCCCTTTATGAAGTCAAGGGTAACACAATTTGCGACGCAGGGACGCCGGTATCCGTTGCCGCAGTCACTATAACTGCAAACAATGGCACACCTTAATATAAAGGGGTGGGTTCCCACAAATCCTGCAATATCGTTTAACATGTTGTCGGATCCGGATATTAATGAGTTTGTTGTACTCTCATGATCATAGAAAGACGCTGTCGACAGCTGGCCAATTGGATAAAATGAAAGTTTCAGCCGGATTTGCTCGATAAGCTTCTGTAATTAGCAGGCCTTTGACGGCTTTATTCTGCAGGAAGGAAAGTGAAAAATTAAAACCTTAATTGGCCCTCTTTGTTCAGATTCAACGTTACCGGATATTAGCACATATGCAATTGCTGGTTACAGACGAACGAAGGAAACTCGACAAAATCTCTTATATTCCCAACCTTTGTCAAGAGCGCCTTTGAACTCTTTTAACCCTATTCAGACCGGGCTTTTTTGGTCATCCCTGGACCGGGGGGGGGGGGGGCTTTTGAGGCCCTCCACTTCTAAGTCCTATAACTCTAAAACGACGTGCCGTAGGGCCACCAAATTTTGAGGACATGATTTTGACATAATATCTGACAAGGATGTGACGTTTGACATTACGTTTACGTAAGATGACGTAATTATGACGTCATCAATTTGATTACATTGACCAAACCCCTGAAAAATGGGTATTCTCAGAAAACTTCAAGTTATGCTGCAAAAATGTAACAACAAGTGCAGATAACAGAATAATAATGTTTATTACGACTTGCGTTGCCAATATCAACATCAATGACGTCAATATGACGTCATAAAATGACGTCATGCACATCTAAGATACGAGTTGGGCTCCGCCATATTATATCCACCACCTTGAATTTTTAAAAATACTTTTTTTTGCAACAAATAATCACAAAGGGCAATGGAAATAGACTAAATTCATTCATTTAGATGGTTTTTGATGAAAAAATACCAGGTAGTTGCAAATTTTAAGGGATAATTTGCTTGTTTTTCTTGATCTGGCCATTCCGTCCGCCATCTTGGATTTTGGGCTGATGACGTCATCAAATTAGCATAATTTATGCATATATAATTATGAAAGATATGCTGAATAATATAAGATTTTATTTATGTAACAAAATCACAGTAATATAGCAAATAAATTTGAAAAATACATTGTTAGAACCAAAAATAGTGATTTTTGGCAAAACTGCCTGTCAACAAACGGTTGCCATGGCAACAAGAAAAATGGAAAATTTGTCAAACTTCGTAGAATTGTTGCCAACAATATTTTAGGAAAACTCACTAAATTTAGTGGCTCTAGCGTAAGCCGTTCTGGCGTTATAGGACATCGAAGTTAGCGCGGGCCTCAAAAGCCCCCCCCCCCCCCGTCTGAATAGGGTTAATGCAGTAGCGTAGTATGATCAAAGAGATGGTTTAATTTGTAGGTGCCAATGCGGGTTACGGATAACCCAAACAAAATTAATTCTACTTCACTAATATGTTTGCCTGTGAAGTGTAGACGTCAAACAACAGCATATGTTATAACTTCAAGGGCATAATTGCAGGTATTTAGATATCGCGTGACAGCATTGCCAACTGTTAACTCTTCTACATAAACCAACGTTTGGAAGGAAAGCTGTACAAAAACCAAGTCCTTTCTTTGTAACAAATCATATTTCTGTGATCCAGAGTACTTAAGCGCAAAATTACCGAGATTAGAGAAGCCAATTATTCGTTAAAAAGTGACCCACTTTGTGCTCTGCTCAATGGGGTTCATAATCTCTTGTTCGTGATCATAAAAAGGATGAATTCCTTCAAAATTGCGTCTTTTCAGCGCGTTAATCCCTTGTAATTGTTTTGGAAAGCGAAGAAATGATTACGTTTACTGGTGTAGAAGCAAATCTTGTGAACAATAGAAAGAAGCTGGCGGCTGTGTACCCTTTCTCTTTGGGTTTATTCCAGTACATGGTAGCCGTGAAAAAATAGGCGTTAGAAAAGTTATCCGTCGAAAAGTTAAACAAATGTACAAGCAAATTTCGTGATACTTATATACGTGATACTTATATACATGTTTATACGGTTTAAACATCTCCTCAGAAAGGATGTCCCTGTGGCTCAACCGGTAGAAGCCTCACAGCTGAGCATGGTTTAAAATAGTTGGTAACTGGTTAAATCCTGGTAAGAGCACCTTGGTTAGGGCAGTACTCGGAAGGGACGGAAAATGGGGTCCGGATTCGTCGAGGTGCTTCAAGCTCGTTAAAATCCTCCCAGTGAAAAGTATACCTTGCTACTGAAACAAAACGACAACTTGGCGGTAGGCACAATAAAGGTCTGAAAGAATGAAACTGATTTTCCAGAATATGTTACCCTGTCTCAACGGCAAATCTAACCTGGGTTTTTATTCTTTTGTTTTCACCCCACAGTACCATCACGCCACCCTGGGTGAACCACATACAGCCAGACGGGTCGCTTCTATTCATAGAGGTCAGCACTGCAGAGCAGCGCCGTCAAGCGAAAAGTAAGCGTACCGCATCTACCAGACCGCAGGCCTCCACCGCAAGATCACACCAGAAGGGCAAAGAAAATCGGTCAAAGAACAACAAGCCGGAAGGAGGGAGTGCGAAGCTGTTGAAGAAGTTGGAGAAACGGAGAAATCAGAAGAATAAAGGACAATCTAGCAAGAGATACCAGAAGAACAAGGAACAGTCTAACAGAACGGACAGTACGTGGAAGAAGCACTCCATCATCCTACAAGAAAAAACTGTCTGCCGTTTTGTCAAACATGAACTAATCACGAGAGCGGTGACAGCGGCAAGTATGTGCTTCAGATGATACAAACCTATAGTCTAGTCCTATACGCACAGATGCGAACGAACTCTATTAGCCTCTTTTAAAGATAAGAAGATAAATTATACAAAGAAAATTTGTGTGAAGCTCATGAAACAACACTTAATGTTTAAAACAGTTCTAGGTGAAAATCTGCTTCGTATCGGTGGGAGGGGCTACATACTGCGTGGCTATTTTCGACGTTGGTATGTTTTCAGTTATCTTGTGTTCAATATGTTTAGGCAACTTCATTATGGCAATGTATGAGTTATAATCGTTTTAAAATCTATTTATTCCAGTTGCAATTAAGTTATGAATTTGTAAAAATTCTTGATTGAGTTGCAAATCTCAGACCTTCATAATGACTGGTCCATTTTATGATATTTGTAATTATTTGTAATCTCCGCAATCGGAGATTTGAACGATCTACCGTCCATGTATTAAAGATAATATTTCATATATGGTAAATCGTACATACATACATAACATATGTTCATCTGGAGGTGGTAGTCCATTGGTGCTACCCAAGTATATGCGTTTTGCGTTCTTGTTCAATCGCACAATATAAAGACAATAGCAACAATACAGAACAACTTATTCCTTATAGTGACAATAGAAATGAAATGAGCTGAAAACACAGGAAACAACGTTATTTACAATGAAAAGTTTTCTACAATGACATGTTAGCAATGATATACATCCCGTCCATCCACGTGCACGTTTTGTGTCGCTACCCTGTGGCTAAGATTATCCCTGGAACTGTAACAGTTGGAAGGGATCATTATGTCCGTCCAATTACCGAGAGAGCCGTCAAAATAAATTGATATTATGTACTATTCACACGCTATGTGATTTGGGTCTTTCATTGTTGTAGCGTTTTGTTTCGTTTGATTTCATTTTTCAGGTGTGATGCTCAGATTGGATGGACATGTGGCAAACATGAAAGTAACACCGCCAAAAAATGATATAGCTGTCCCTTTAAAAAAATCTTTGTAAGATCCAACAAAAGCACAAGTCATGTATTACAAATACTTCCGGGCAAACAGTGACATTTGGAGATCAAATAGATAGAATAATTAACAGCGGCCTTTAACATTAGATTCAATTTGGGCCTTCTAACTTATAATGCATGCCAGGCACTTAACGTTAATAAAAGGATTAAGACTATCTAGGTTCCTCCATTCAGTTCAGAAAAACCTCCTACTGAGCGAAGATCCTACAGGATAAACCTTAAAACCTGCTTTAGGCAATGAAAGTCCGCTGAAACAGGCTCCCATTCATACGTGTCGTGGACTACGTGCCGAGGTGAGAGTAGAAGAAGTGGCCTGGATATTAGTATTCATGTTTTTACGAAAAGTGCCATGGACTACGTGCCGTGGTGAGAGTATACATGTAGCCTTGGCCTACCTAGTAGTGAGAGTATAGCAGTGGCTTAGATATTCATATTTTCACATATACGTGCTGTGGACGACGTGTGGTGAGAGAATGGCAGTAGCCTAGATATTAGTACATATTCATATTTTCACACTACGCTATTGAACCTAAATATCCAAATGAAGTTATGAACTCCCATTCACATGTAACGTGGACTACGTGCTGTAGCGAGAGAGTATTCATGTTTTCACACAAGTTACGCTTCTAAGCCCATCATGTGTGTATTTGCCTATAGCCTCTAAAACGGCCCAGCAAATTAACAGACCTGTGAGAATACTGTTCCTGAAAGGGATTATTGTTCACCTAGTTGTATCATTACAGTCATCGGAGTAAGGATGCTAGCTATTAGACTTTATTTTTATATCTTAAAAAAGCTTGAATTTTTTCGTGCTTTTGTTTAGTAAGCCGATAAAAGTCGTTCTTTTTAATTCTATTGAATCGTTCCAAAATCAGATACAAATTCGCCAGCCTTTGTTATGTATTAAATCAATACGGGTTACAGCGGAAATATTAGATATTGCCGGGTCGACTTATTTTTAAATAAGTCGACCCGGCAATATCTAATATTTATACATTAATATCTAATATATAATATATATACATAATATATAATACATATACATAATATCTAATATTTATACATCAATATCTAATATATATAACGTTACATTGTAACTTTTAAGTTAAAACTTAAAAGTTACAATGTATATATATTGCACATATCTACTTATATAACGTTATCATTCATGGTACATTTCGGCATGGAGACATGTTTTTCATATGCTCATAAAAACAACTGTGTCGACAAAGAACGACTATAACTCAAGAACTCGTCGATTTCAGTGACGTTCTTTTTTTCAGCAACTTGCAGTAGCATGTCTACCGCATGAGGTCGCTGCTGCATGGTCTATACCAGGTGGGTGAATTTCTGTTCTTTTTTGCTAGGGGTCGCTGCTACTAGGTGATCAATATAGTACGTGATCAACATGGCGACGACCAGCAGCTTTTGCGTCTGCTCTTTTGAGGGCTGCAATGCTGTCTACAAGAAGCCAGCCAAACTGAAGGAACACATGCGTTCACATACGGGAGAGGTGAGTTTCAAGAGCTCTTTGCTGTCAATCATATCCTAACAATGCTAACGTACCGACATCGGTCGCAGCGCTTGTGACAAAATGGCACATGTTCGGATTTGCCCCCCTCCCTTGCCTTATACCTTTTATAGATGTTTTTTTTTTTTTCGCCTCAAAAACTATTAACGATGCGTCCAGGAGCTTCCATATGAAGGATTTATCTAGAGAGACTTGACAATCATACAGTTTAACTTCAGTGTGCATATAATCTATAATGTAGACTAAGTAATGTGTCAGTAAATGTCAAAATATGTGAGTTAAATTTTAAAAGCGGCCCAAACTGGAACCTTTTCATACCTGTCCAAGAAACTTCTCCAAAAAGTCACGATATCTATTTGTCCCTGGAAGGTATTTTGCATGACGCTACATTTTGAACGTTTCAGAGACCGTTCGCCTGCAGCGAGCCCGGCTGTGACAAAACTTTCACCAGAAAGCGCAACCTCTCCAGACATGAACTCTCCCATTCTGGGGTCAAACAAGTTCGGTGAGTTATGAATTATTACATTAATCATGATTCATTTTAGATAAAAGATTTCAAGCCTCACAGAATATCACTGGTAGGTGTTATTTTTCTAGCACTTGTTTCCATGAATGGTGCAATAGCACATCTTTACTGCTAGGGGTCGTTGCTGCTCCATGATCAACTCTTGTTAATTATGTTGTATTATTTCACCTTGGTGCATTATTGCAGCCAGTAGGTACCCAATTTGAGTAATGAGGCTGTTCATGTGCTCAAGGCACCTCCGACAACACAGGACCCCACATTTTACATCCCTTCCAAAAAATTAAGGTTCCGGTTCGGAATTTCAAGTGACCAGATGACCAAATAGTCCCTAAGAATAAGACTGTAGCAGACACTACTTTAAGCCCATTACCTTTAGTTAGTGAATCGCCCCTGGGTGGAGCTTCCCCCGTCTTTAACGGAACTCCCCCTGATTGTTACATAAAGTTTCTCCTTGTATGACGTCACACATGTAAATGAGTCAGCGTGTCTCCGCCCTCAATCTAAACTCCTGTCCAATCATCACACATTCTGTTTGGCTTCCTCCTAAATTAGATGCTAGCTTGGAGCTAAAAAGTAGGGTTCCTCGCTGTCTTCTTCCTCTTCTGATTCGACTCTTTCCCGAAGACCTTCTCCAGACGTTTGGCTCCGTCGGATCGCCCGCCCTCTGGGCGGGCGGTCGGGCGGCACCGAGAGCTCTGCTGAGGCGGACTGCACATTCTGACTCATCCGTTAAAATGACTAGTGTACTTCGCGTTTGCTGTCTATCTCAGACAGCGTCGGTTCATCTCTTCCAAGCTACTGACCACTTCGGTAAGAGTTGCCGGTTCTATCTCTGACGAGCGCTGTTGTAACTAAATTCGCTTTGTTTTGGCTAGAACTTGACTAAATTCGCTTTGCTTTGGGAGGGTCCCCTTTGCTAGAGATTCCAGGTTTAAGATTGACAATGTGTATTGTGTTTGTTCCATACTTTGATACTCAGTTGTATTCCGTAGTGCCTTTGATGTTGAGCAATGTCACACATCGTACGGAGTTCCGAATAAAGAGAATGTAAACTTGGAAATCCACCTTGTTTCGAGCCTTGATGTTACGGTGAGAGTTGAGAAAGTGTTTGCGTCAAATCCTACCCTAGGTTAGACTTGTAGACCGCTCCAGTACAAGAGCGAGGAGAGTGAGACTCCTAAAAGTCCGTTTACCACCTTGTAAAGTCTATTTGCCACAATGGTCCCCACACCGGCGAATTGGACCCCATTCCGTCCTTGTTCTGACTCCGTACGGTTGCAGCTCGGCCAATGCCATGTGCGTTTACTTTTCCGTCCAAATTTCGGCTTTTCGCTGTTAAATCTTTTCTTGTTGTATCATGACAATGTTTCCTATGCGGTAATGAACCCCGTCCCTGCGTATTTTTAAATTTGTACGGTGGAATTTTCACTTAATCTCACGTAACGTAATGGCTTAGCCTGTCCATCGGGGTCACGCTCCCCTCCTCCCCGCCGGGGACACGTTGGTCAGCCCGGTCACTGTCCTGTGCTTTTTCTGTCTCGACTAAATTTCGCCTTTTCGTCCTTTTAACCGTTCTTCCGCTCCAAATGCTTGTTGTTCGTAGCGTTTTATGGTGTCGGAGATTTGATCGTGCGGCGAACACTTCCTGGTATTAGTGCGCGCGATAGCGGTAAAGCGTTTTGTCGCCTGATTACCCAGATCGTGCGTTCTATGTGCGTTTGGGGTGTTTTACTTTTAGCGCCATCGGATAACTTTTTTTCCTTTTCACTCAGTATACAGAAGAAGTCTTGACCTTCATTGCCATATCAGTCATTATCCCAGGAAAACTCATTTTTTCCGTGTAGCGGCCTGTAAAAAATGGCCCCAAATTAGCAATTTTTGGATGAAAAGCTTACATTTTTGATGTTTTTTACCAAAAATAGCATTTCTACAGAAAATGTCAAATGAGTCTGTCGGTCAGCGACAACACACACTTTTCTATCGGAAACACTGAATTATCCGAAAAACGATGTTTTGAGAAGCGCTAGTGCTTTTCTCAGAGACAGTCAAATTGGCCCCAAATCCTAAAAAAAACTCTGAACCGGAACCAAAAGACGATAGCATCCCTTACAACATGTCCGAGCTGAGCCGACCCTGGGATCGAACTCAGGCCCACGGATCCACGGAATTGGATCTAGATGATCAAACAACAAGGTTGCTTCAATCGGTCACAGAGACATTATTTAAGAATGCTTAGTCTTACAGGAACATCCTGTCAATAGAGCCCAAATTGACAGGAATGTTGATTTCATAGTGCAAAAAAATTCTTCTTGACATGCACATCCTGTCAGAAGCATTGTTTGATAACGCTAGCGTGGAATGACATCTTGTTAGCTTCAGTTCACTTCTGACAGCTTTTATTCAAATTGAAGAAAAGGAAACATGGACAGCATATAATCAATGTGATTGTTTTTAGATTTTACGTATCAGTAGCACAGAGGAAGAATTTTGTCCGTGACTTGATGTTCTTGTGTTCTTGTATCCATCCCAAGATGTACCTGGGCAGGCTGCAGTGACCAGTTCGTCAGTACCACTAACCTAAAGAAACACATCGCCAGGAAACATCAGCACCAGGGGAAGCCATATAAGGTACAGTTTATCTTGTCATATATGAATAAACAAAGGTTCAAACAAACAAACAAACAAATAATCAAGTATCACTAACCTGAAGAAAATACTATCACAGTTTATACTTGTAATCTACAAACTTTAAGGCTTCCTCAGAAACATAAATTATTTCTGAAAATAACTTCATCAGGTCGGTAGATCATAGGACACAGGAGTTTTCTTTTACACAACCAATTTTTCTCACCTGCTGACGTTTCAATGCCTGTCAGACATCTTCCTCAGAGCTTCTAACTGGAGTTCTGCTTCTTGCCGGTATGCGTGGTGAAAGAAGCTCTGAGGAAGATGTCTGACAGACATCAAAACGTCAGCTGGTGCCAAAAAGCTGGTTGTGTAAAAGAAAACTCCAACATAAATTATTGTATTAACTTCGGACCTCTGCAAAGGAACACTGATGTTGAACCGAGAATAGTTTCATCAGGTTGGTAGAACATAGGATATAGGAGAATTCTTTGTACACAACCAGTAGGTACTGACATAGCTTACGTTTCTATGTCTCTCAGACACCTTCAAAAGACATCGCAACGTAAGCTATGTAATAAGTACCTACTAGTTGTATACAAAGAATTCTGCTATATACAAAATGTACTGATGTTGAAACTTGTATCATTTTCATGTGTTTTACTTTTATTTGGACAGTGTACCCACGCTGACTGTGGCAAGGGTTTCAAGAAACACCGTGATCTCACGATCCATGAGTACGAGCATACAGGCGTGCTGCCCTTCCCGTAAGTTGACTGACTGAATGGATTATTGTACCGGCTTTTCTATCAGCTGAATCTCACACTAGATCGGTGTACCTTAATAGATTTTAGCTACAGGTACAGGTACACGGGTTTAGGTACAGGTCCGGACCCTTACATGTACCTAAGCAAGTTTGATCAATTATCTGTAAGTTATAAATGTAGCAAACTGTCTTTTTTATTGAGAAATTGTCATATTTGTATGAGGATTTAAATATTCGAACGTCAACACAAAGTTTTCTTAATTTTGAACAACACGATTATCATAGTTGTCATCTTTGGTTTGGTTCGCTAAATTTACTTATCTTTAGTCTCAAAAAGTGTTGACTTCAACAGTGATTTGATTTGTTTAGGTGCAGGTACAGGTACATTAGGTGTTTAGGTTTGGACCTGTACCTAATCTAGCCTGGAATCCAGCCGTACTGTGCGTTGGTCGCTCTGCTCCTGCCAGTACGTCTGGCATTCGTTAGCATTGGAACGATCGGCATTTGAATATTCGCACACTTTATGTGCGCGATTTCTGATTGGCTGTTGGCTCCAAGCCCCCTTCGCAAAGCATCACCAAGGTGGAAATCGAACACACAGAATCATGTTTACAGTTCGTAATCGAACGGAACACTACTTCTATCTTTCCCGCATTATTATTATTAGTGACGTATGGACCGACCGTTCCAATGCTAACGAATGCCAGACGTGTTCGCAAGGAAGCAGAGCGACCAAAGCACAACACGGCTGGATTCCAGGCTATACCTAATCAATTTTATAGGTACGGTACAGGTACGGGTATTTAGGTACAAAGCCCTATCTCACACTCTTTTCACATCATTCTAATCAAGGTAGCACATTTAATTAAAAGCTGACTGATCAAACAACAATTCATGAAAGTACTAAGTACAAAAAATTACTTTCACACGATTGACAGTCATACAATAATCACCAAACCTAGATCATAAAGTAAGCCATTCTGAATTGTTCTACAATTGGTTCTGACCAAGAAAGAGAAAGTAAAGTAGAAATGTAAGAATTGCTTCTTCCTAAAGTATAGAGCAGGTGTTTTTCACTTACAAAATTTAAGTAGATATTCAGAAAATGGGTAAGAATCTGATGATATTTAATCATTGTTGTCTAAAACCATGGCTGGGTTTCTTTTTTCTTTATACTCCTTTACTATACTTTATTTTAATAGTTTGCTAGTTATTCCATATCCTTTTTTTCTTGTACCATAGGTGTGATAAATGTAACAAGAGGTTCCTGCTTCCCAGCAAGTTGAAAAGTCATTTGAAAGTTCACAGAGGTGAGAGTACTTTTAGAAGTTCAGTGTTTTTTGTTTATATATTTGTACTTAAATTTGATATGACGTCGACCCTTTTGTGTCTGTCAATGTCTGTCTTTGGTGACAGCAGCCAGGATTAGAAGTCCCAAACTCTAGAGTCCAGCGATTGGGTAACAAACCACTCGACTGCATGATATAAAATGAATTGTTCTCCTACATTGTGTTGATCCCTGTATATCAATGGACTCATTTTTCCCTAGGATACTCATGTCGCATACAGGACTGTGAGGCCACCTTTGAAAAGTGGTCGGTACTGCAGGCTCACATGAAGGAGCAACACCCACGCCACACGAGTATGTGTCCATGTCCTGGACATACTATGATATTTGTTTGCATACAGTTTTTTGAGATTCTGAAAACTAGGATAGGTACACTTATGTACTCGCATGTGTTTGATACAGTTTTTCTTTTCTAGTGTTACAAACTAAAGCATGTAATTGATGTAAATGTATTGAGCAACACTTGACATAGCTTTTTATGACTTTTCTACATAGAAGTGCAGTGCACCTAATCAAGGGTTAATGACCCGCCCCAAGGTGCATATGGTGTCATAATGCATGGTCCTTTGCCATAACCATGGATAAAACCACTGAGTGAGCGAATCAACCAACATGAAATTGGGCCTTCTGATTGGCCAATGTCGCCTGTCTGTATGATAATGCTCTATATAGGTTTCGATTTTTTTCTCATAATTATAAAATGACTAACATTTATGTCCCTATAGGTCACAAGTGTGAAGTATGTGGAAAGGAGTTCTCCATGCAGTGCAGAGTAAGTACTGAAAAAAAGTTACTGATGTCTTTTGAAGCTAGAATTGAAGAACTGTTGCAAGTTATACAATTTAAGCTTTGTTTCAACACTCAGCATTAATTTTCTGTTGATTACGACGCCAACCTTTGTCATAAGTCTGATTCACTGCACTGACTTTCTGCAATCCAGAAGCATGATGATGTCAGAAGTGAATCAAAGGTGGCAGGAAGATGGAATGTACCACTGTTACGATTAAGAGAGGGTTGCTGGGCCCTGATGTGATAAACATTCATTTGAATAGTGAAAAAATTTGAGCTTTTTTCAAACACAAAGAAAACACCCACCATGAATGTTCAGTCGATCTCACCGACCTTCTTCAAAAGTCTGATCCTCTGCGCTGACTTTCTAGAATCTCAAAGCTTGATGATGTCACCAGTGAATCAAAGGTGTAAGGAAAATGGAATCTACCACCGTCACAGTTCAGAGAGGTTCAGTGCATGGGCCCTGATGTGATAGACATTCATTTGAATACTTGTATCTGTTTTTATATGTTATAGACGTTCATTTGAATACTTGTGTCTGTTTTCATATGCAGGGCTCGAAATTCATATTTGGGATTAGGTGCACTGGTGCACCCAGCTTAAAAAATTGGGTGCACCAAAAAATGATTGGGTGCACCACTTAAATCTAAGTAGAATGTAAAAAATAAACTAATAACAAAACCTAGTTACAAGCTATCAAATTCTTAAACAAGTACCATGACAGACATTTTTATTATCTTTCTAACACTTAGATGTCAAGAATATGATGTATACTAGTATACTTGATATCTTTCCATACATAAACCTAAGAAAATATTTGGGTGCACCCTGTGCACCCACTGAAAACAATTGGGTGCACAGCTCCAATTTTGGGTGCACCTGGGTGCACATGCACCCAGTATTTCGAGCCCTGATATGTGATAGACATTCATTTGAATACTTGTGTCTGTTTTTATGTCAGATAGACATTCATTTGAATACTTGTGTCTGTTTTTATATGTGATAGACATCATTTGAATACTTGTGTCTGTTTTTATATGTGATAGACATCATTTGAGTACTTGTATCTGTTTTATTCCCCACAGTTGACCCAGCATGCCCTGATCCACTCCCCATCACGTGATGTCTTCCCCTGTCCCTTCAAGAAGTGCAAGAGGTCGTACACAAAGGTCAGTCTCAAAACTCTTGGATTGTTTCAAAATCTGTTCCATTGAAAGAAAACTTAGACTTATGCTTTTTCCCTCCATGTACTTACATGTTACTTAGGCTCTGTTGGTATGATTATATGGATGACATGCACGTGCGCATCAATTTTTGGCCATTAACAAAAAAGTTTTCAACTGTACGGTAACTTATACAAAGCAGCTTCAAAATAAGCAAAAACATGCTGTGGATTGCATCAAGCAAATATCAGAAAACAGATAGTAATGTCAAAATTCCAAAGAAGATTTCAGAGGTCAAAGAAGAGTTGAAAGAACAAAAATGGAAGAATCTAATGTTCAGCATGCAATATTCTGTGCGTTCAATTATTTTTTCAACCTTCCTAACCAACTAGGTTTCATAATGAAGTAAACTTTTTTGGGGGGGGGGGCCAAACTTTTCTTTTGTGTGCAAGCTCACGTGTATCATCTTTTTCAAATCGACATGGCCTTACTTAGACTTAGATCCTTCCATGCCTAGTGGTATATTGGGTGAGCTGAACAAATCTTTTTTTGCAAAGATTACTTCAATAAAAAGTACCCTTGTGATTTTGATCCCCTCTACAGATGTCCAACCTGAAGACCCACATCCAGAGTTACCACGAGTCCAAACGTCCCTTCACCTGTACCCAGCAGGACTGTAGTAAAACATTTGCGCATGAGGTAAGTTTAGTCATTTTTCGTAAAGACTGATGCCTGTGACAATCCTGTACAGTAACTGTCAAATTGTTTCTGACACTCGTCTCTAAAGCATTCCTTCACATGCAGGGTGCAGTAGCACATCTTTGCTGCTAGGGGTCGCTGCTGATCCATGGTCAACTCCTGTATTGTTACTAGTACTATTGACAATATTTACTTGCAGGAACATCCTGTCAATAGTACCAAAATTTCCTATTGACAGGAAAATTTTTGTTTGGTAACTCTGGTAGCCTGGAATCCAGTAGTTACATTTAGTCAGTTTCCACTCTGTAATGACTTAGCCATTGTTGGTTCTCCTTAGATTTCCTTGAGAAGACATGTGAAGGCAGTCCACGATGCCAACGCCAGTCTCCCTCCAAGGGTAAGTAGTCTGAGACTTGAGCGTTTCTTAGACTCACAAAAGTTTGGTTCAGAAATAATGAAGTATCACCAAAGTCCTAAATCAAGGTACACAATGTCAAGTTCAGCCATTTTCAATGTTTTTTCTTTGAATTTTTTTCTCAGAAAAAGAAGAACTACGCTGCTAAGCTGTTGGGCTTCAAGGAGCCACCAAGCCTGGAAGAAGACGTAGAAGATCCACCTTTGATCCAGGTTGTAAAGGAAGTCACTACCCCAGACAATAGCAGCAAATGTGACGAACCATCTGAACAAGAGGGTACCACAAGTCAAGAAAAAGAGAGTAGTGTAGATTCAACTATAGACAAGCCAGCAGCAAAGCAAAGTCCTCAAAAACATACTGATGAGGATATGGCAGAGGGTAGTCAAGAAAAAGAGAGTAGTATAGAGTCAACTATAGACAAGCCAGGAATAGAACAAAGTCCACAAAAATCTACTGATGAAGATATGGAACAGGGTAGTCAAGAAAAAGAGTGCAGTGTAGAGTCAACTATGGATATGCCAGCAGTAGAACAAGAAAAAGAGAGCAGTATAGAGTCAACTATAGACAAGCCAGCAGTAGAACAAAGTCCTCAAAAACATACTGATGAAGATATGGTAGAGGATAGTCAAGAAAAAGAGAGCTGTATAGAGTCAACTATAGACAAACCAGCAGTAGAACAAAGTTCGCAAAAATCTACTGATGGAGATGAGGGTAGTCTTCTTATTGGGGCAATAGAGTATGTTGATGAAGGAGTTTGTATGGATGGTAGCAAGAATGAAGCTACAGGGGATCGAAGTTGTTGTGATGAAACTACAGAAGCAAAAGGGTCGGATGGTAGAGAGCAATTATCAGAAGACACCCAACTGAGAGTGATGGTATGACGAGATGGATGTTTCATATCAATGGAAGTCTTTGTTAAGCAAGTTTTTCATTGCTAGATATTAAAGTGTAATGAAGTGGTGTGTAGTTTTGCAATGAAGACCCACTAATCTAAAAACACTTTACAAAGTGTTTGACAGTATCTTTGCCAAAAATACCTCAGTACATTGTACTAGTACATTCATAAGTTTCTATTGCACGTATGGAAATATGTACAGACCATATTATATTCTACCATATCCCATATCTTTTCACCTGATGTTGAATCAGGTGAAAGTGTACTAGACGAACGCAGAACTTGGATGTAAAAGTGGAACCAATCTAGCCTAGAAAAGAATTTACTAAAATATAGATTTTCTTGATCACTTCTGAAATTTGTACAATTCAATCAGAGCATCAAAGTTGTCATTAAATTTCTATATTTACATATGACACTTTGCAATATATATTGTACATTGTATGATGAAAATACATCATGAATATATTCAGTAATAATGAAGAAATATTTGACACCTTCTGGTTTGAAGTTGACTCATACTTTTGTACTAGTATATTGGAAAAATATATCAATTTATATTGATTCACATTAAACAGTTCCTCGAAGGACCAAAAATCTGGTTATTGTCATTTTTTGTTCCTTGTTGATCAACAAGTTGTTTTGGAGAATAACTATGAATGATAATACATACATGAAAACACAAGATTAGACATGTGGCATGAGGGACACATTACTTCAGTTTTTAGAGGTAAAAAGTACTGTTCTTTTTACAAATCATAGAAGACACACACAGAGTGATAAGTATCCAATCAGCTTTATAGACACAAATAGATCAAGACTTGCATTTAGTAGCACAGTTTACAAAACTCAAGCAGAAGAAAGCATCTTAACATGGTATAGTCTCCTTATGTTTATAATACTAATATGCAAGCAATACTAGCAGTAGCTTTATTTTCAGTTTGTTATACATTCAGGCTAGGACTGACTATATTATCTGAAATTCCTTTAATAGACCTGCAAGTCCAGAATGTATGTTCCTATACAGACAATAGCTGCAACTAGTAATTATTTTATTATGCAGGGAAATGCCGGTGATGGTCTTGTAGATAAATATTGTTCTATCCAATACATAAGTAATTTCTCTATAAATCCACATCTTCAGCATATTTGTTTAATTAATTATACATGCATTTTACAACACTTAAGAGTACATGAACAAATTCAGTCCTAATTTTTTTGTATTTCACTAAGCTAAGGTCTATTACACATTATATTCAGAAAGACTACAGCTGAAATACAATGTAAGATAATGCAGTTTCACAGTTTTCTCCATTGACTTTGCACTACTGTAGATGTTCATCTATCTACCAATTTAAATCTAAAGAAAATTCTATTTACCATGTATAACATACGGCCACCTATTGACAAGGCATCATTCCTCATATGACAAAGGTACTCTCCAAGCAGAGGTTTGGCTCCGGCTGTTTTTTAACATTTTTTTGACAGGCTTTCTATTTTGCATGGTTTTCTCTAATGTTATATACCCCACTGCCTGATAAAAACACCTAAAAGAACGTCAAAAAACAGCTGGAGCCGAACCTCTACATGAAGAGTACATGTATAATAAACTTTTAAGGTAAAAGTATGTTCTCTTTTGATACAACAGAGTTCTTCCTTAGTACTCTCGAGCCAGAATTTCTTGTGTCCATTTGTAGTGTCTCTGACATGTAAGATGTTAAAGAAAGCCTTGTCTTTATTTCTTCTTGCCCGTACTGGCTTCCTTGTCTGACAGAGGCCTGAGTACACAATTGACTGATGTTCCCTTCAGTGCTGGAGGGGTCTGGTAGGTAGCTTTGGACGTCAAGGACTTCAGAATGTTGTCTGCTAGCTTTACCTGAAGAAAACATTCAAATGTTAACTGGGATGAAACTTGGGACACCTTGAAAAACGATGAAATGTTAGTGTATCATTGTTAATGTACTGAACATTTACAGCTGAGTGAATAGAATGCAAGGTAAAGACATTACAGCATTTCCTGGATGAGAAAACAGTCCATGTGACACTTGAAAACAAAAAAAAAGGTCTACCAGTACACAATTGATTATAAGAACATTTTCCATATAGAGTATAATTTCAACTGCTGTATCAATATCTAAACATATAATAACTATTCTCCTACCCAGAGCCTTGCCAGAGGCCAATGTAATGTACCATGGATAGGCTCTGCAAAACCGTGCTTAGGTTTCCGCTTTTGTGGGCATGGCCTCTAACCAGCTGCTGTCAGCCAATCAGAGAATCTAAATGTTTTTGTAAAATAAAGCCAATTCTTTGACTGGCTGACAGCTGCTTAGAGGCCACACCCACAAAAGTGGAAACCTCAAACTAATTTAGCAGAAGCTCCCTAAGGTGTATTGTATAGGCTGCACTCAAGACCCTGTCTAGGACAGGGCTCTAGCTAGCGTCCGTTTTTCCGTCAATTGACGGAAATTTGCTGCGTGTGACGGAAAAATTTTAAAACCAATCCTTCCACCTTGACGGACAAAAATCTGATAAAAGCTCCTTGGTGGAAGCTACAGGTGGCATGGGAACGCCGTCCACGGCCGTAAAAGCCACACACTGTTTGTTTTGCTATTGTTATGATTGTTGAAAAGGGTGTAGGTGCCTTTCGCATACGATAATCTCATTAAAACCCGTTTTTCAAGGTCTCAGTTCAGTCTCTCTGACTCTTGGAATAATGTTGCTGACGGAAAAAAATGTCGAGCTGGCTAGAGCCCTGGTCTAGGATGATAATACTTGTGAGGTACCAAACTAACAAATAATTACCATATCCTCTGTTGTTTTCTTGCTTTTTCTAGGGTTGGTGATGGAAATTTTGACCAGCGACTTCTTCTCAATGAAACTGTCTATCTTGTGAACCTTGTGTGTGAGGTCGTGTTTCGTAATGTCTGACGAAAATCGCATGGACTGCACCGCTCCCACTCCTTTTTGCGCCTTCTTTTCTTCCCTCAGTTTGGCTCTCTCTTCCAGCAGTTGTTGTGGGGTCATGAGTTGGTATGCTGCGTACGGTTTTGCATCAGCGTCAATCAAGATCAACCGAAGGCCACTGTTTTCAGGCTCATTTAAACGTTTCAAAGCCTGATAGCTGTGGATTGCTCCCATGCTATTCCCCTCTTGATCGAAAAGGTGGATTGTTCCAGGTCGAATCCTTTGTCCGACAGCATCTAGAGTCTTTATTTTTACTGTTGTGGGCAGCTTGACTCCTGTATGTGGTCTGGTTGAGCCCTCGCTCTCATTGGTTGGTGCAGATGATGAGGAAAAACTGCAACAGCCAATGGGGATGCAGGATTTGTGACTCCCATCCAAAGATGCGATGTTTCTTCTCCAGTGGAGCATTTTGGTTGCTTGTTGTTGTGTTCTGTTACATGTTGTCTCATTAAACAACGAGAATTTTGAGAACGAAGAAGAAGACATGAAAAACTGAGCTCGCTTCAAAGTCCACGGAAATCTTCCATGTTGAACTTGGAGCTTCTTTATGCAGAGGACTGCCAGAATTTTGCCCCTGTAACAAAAGAACGCTTTGATGTAAAACTTCCAAAGTACGTGTATCTCATTGTAAATGAAACAGTTAACTAACATCTAACATTGTAATCTTTCAATAATTGTTACGAGGGCGAAAAATAAGTCAAATTGGAAAGAATGAAGTTTACCTGCACATGGGCGCCGCCATCTTGGTTATCGAGTGATCGGCAGTTTCCGGAAAGACCCGAAGTTTGCCGAAGCGGCTCACACACAGCGTGCCAAAATGGCGGACGTCGAAGAAGAGGAGCAGTGGTTGTACGGAGGTTTGTAGTGATGTATTTGAGTGAATAGTGTCTTAAATTCTGATTTTCAGAAGTGCTAAATAATCCTTAGGTACTAACGTTTCATAGAGATCGATGTAGTGGTCTAAGAGGCATGAATTGTGTCATTTTTGGGGGGTAAAAGTGTCGACGATTTTTGCACGTGAGGAACCGGCTTAGGTTTTTGTTTTGTCCAGGCAAGGAGGTTAAAGAAAGACTCTTTCTTTAACCTCCTTGGTCCAGGTCAAGAAACCAAATGATATGATAAAAGTACAAACAAGTCGAGCTCTCGTCCTTCGGTAGATTTTATAGTGATATGTTTCTGAACGACAGCTTTTTCGTCGACAGAGGTGGTCAAAACGTACATAACTAGAGTTCGGCGACCTCATACCTCCATGAAAATTCAGAGCTTTTGTAAATTTCATGCAATTGACTAAGACATTAACATAATTTATGCATGGTGTTGTTCATCATTGACAAACGTACACATGTCACAATTATAAAATTCCCATTATAAATCATAAAGCGGTTTTGCAATTTTTACATAAATTATGCAAATAAGTTCCTCATTATCATATTTGGTATCTGCTTATATTCCACCTATCATATTAACATGTGTTACATTTATTGAAGTCCAGTTATTGAAAACAATGGAATTATACAATTTCCTCATTAATTATGCAAATTAACTCCTCATTTGCATAACATGCATATCATTATGAACATCTTTGCCTAAGCTACCTGCATACCTAAAATGTAGGCAATCCGTCAATCCTTTCTGCAGTTATCCTCTTTGGAATGTCTTGACAAAAACGCCCCTGCAGTTCTACAATTGAATGTTAGGGGACTGAAACTTGCCCCACTTTGTCATGACACTGAAAGCTATCTACCAGCCAAATGTCACGACCATATCATGTACGGGACAAGAGATACATTGAAAAAACTGCTATGATAGAATATTCTCATTAATTATGCAAATGTACTCCTATTTTGCATAATTAATATTTTATCTTGTACAACATTGTCTAAGGTACCTACATACCAAAAATCATGAAAATCCGTTGTTCCCTTCTTGAGTTATCCTCGTCAGAAGTTTTTGACAAAAATGCCCCTGCTATCCCAAAACTAGACGCTAGGGGGCCCAAACTTATGTCAATTTTTCCTGAGCACAAGAGCTATATAATACTTAAAAATCTTGACCATAGCATGTTCAGAACACAGAGATAGCAAAACCGGAAGTTGCGCTGCAGTACCAAGGTCACACACCAGGGGGCCCAAAATTGACCTTGACCTTCGTCTTCCCAACCCCTACCCACATACCAAATATCATCGTAGTCCATCAAGAGGTTCTCAAGTTATGCTGACCACAAATATGCGGACACACAGACACACACACAAACACACACACAAACACACACACAAACACACACACAGACACACTCAAAACTATACCTCCATTTTTTCATGGAGGTAACAATGCGTAGTCTGATCTCAGTATCTGAAGTATGACGCCCCCCTCCCCCTTTAGAAAACTACATGAGACAGAAAGGAAAGTCTGAAACATCGAGATATTTTCATGTAAGTCAAAAATGTATCTTTAATTGTATGTACAGATGAGGAGGCTGAAGAGACCAAGGCAGATGAACCACCTCCATTGGAGTAAGTACCTGATAATTTTTTATCATTACACATTACCAAACAACACAAGTTAACGTTAAGTCCCTAAATTTTAAGCAAATATACAAAAATGTAAAAGAGTAACGTTAGTTGATGCTACTTTTTCAAAATTTTTCCAGTTACTTTTGAAACTGCTAGTAGTGCTACGTTTAACTTGTATATTTTTTTTCTTAAAAGGATGTCTAACCTTCACTGGCATAGCCTACTACTAGTACTAGTAGTAGAATGACAGTCATCAACTCCTTCTTACTCTTACTAAGTTAGTAACCTTGACCTACATTGGTCAGCTCCTCCAAAAATCTTTTTGTTGTTGTACATTCATTGAGAACAATCATATTTTTAATCAGTGGGACCGCGTAGCACAGTGGTACTGTCTTCGCCTCGTGACCGAGAGGTTGCGGGTTCGAATCCAGCTGCTGTGTTACCGATCTTGTGCCCTTGGGAAAGGCACTTTACACGGCTTTCCTCACTATACTCAGGTGAAAATGAGTACCTAGCTTCGGTTAGGGCCGTCCCTCGGATAGGACGTTATATGGAGGTCCCGTGTATGGGGAGAGTCACACCCTATGCACGTTAAAGAACCCCCACACGTGCGATGGTGCGGTGTGGTTGGAGCAAACCTTTCTGTCTGGAGTTGGTGATTCACTTCAAATCACCCGGTTGGAGGCCTGGCGAACCTACATACCGTATCAGCCAGCGAAAGGGTATATCACCCCGTAAGGGGCGGTATAACCCCGCCGCGTGTAGACATGTGCGAACATGTGCACATGTGTGTATGGCGGCTTTGAAAAGGTGTCCTTAACACCTGTTTCGCCATACCCTCCAAATGGAGAATCCTTATAAATAAAT
Source organism: Branchiostoma floridae (assembly GCF_000003815.2). Classification (NCBI taxonomy): domain Eukaryota; kingdom Metazoa; phylum Chordata; class Leptocardii; order Amphioxiformes; family Branchiostomatidae; genus Branchiostoma; species Branchiostoma floridae. The sequence continues at coordinate 21,710,126 of NC_049985.1, read as the reverse complement.
AAATAAATAAATAAATCATACTCACAGATCTTTCTTTCCTCCAATAGGTCTACACCAGAGGAAAAGGAAAAGGAAGCAGTGTAAGTACACCTCATAGTGTATAATAGATGTCTTAATCCTAAGGTATTCATTCCCATATAAGATTCCAAGTATAAAACATAACATTATAGTGAATTGATTGAGATGTTGAAGGATTCTCTAAAGAAAGAATTTGCAAGGGGGGCATTGCAAGGGAGTAGAGAGACCTATTAGAGGGATAGTGTGGCAGTCCCTCCATCCTTCCAACGTGTGGCGTGTTAAAATGTGTTATTCCAAGGCTTTCTGAAGGTCAAAATTGCTGCCAGACAGGTCACAATTGAAGACTCCAGCCACATGTGACCTAGTAGCATCCCTGATTAATCTGAATGTTATCCTTGTGACAGAGGATCGCTCCCTAGTACCATTGGGGTTGCAGAGGCCTTGTTCAAGGGTGCTTAAGTAATCATACGATCCTTACGAAAAAAAAAAGATCCTTACGGAAAACATACAATCCACTACTAAGAAACATACGATCCCTACTGAAATCATACGATCCACTACTAGGAAACATATGATCCTTACGGAAAACATATGATCCTAGTAGTGGATCGTATGATTTCCGTAAGGATCGTATGTTTTCCGTAAGGATCGTAGGATTACTTAGGCACCCCTGTTGTTAACCTCCTTGGATAAAGCCCTGTTTAAATGAATAATTCTACAGCTCAGATACATGTTTTTCCAACAGGAATGGAGAAGATGCTGCCCCTGCGGTGACCAGTAACCTGTCAGCTGATGCTCCTGAGTTTGTTACTAAGAAGACAGCTGAGGGAGGGGAGGATAAGGAGGCAGGAGAGCTGGTAAGTTATTGTTGAAAGTCTAGTTAACTGGTCTTTAGGTCAAAGGTACACAGCTTATTGACAGTAACACTTAGGGGTGGGTACCGGTATAGAAAATTCAGGTCCAGGTCTGGTTCAGATAGAGAGGATCAGGCCCAAGTCCAGACCTGAACCTGGACCTAATTCATTATGTAAAAACTTGTGAATGGACTATACTAAAAACAATGGTCCATTTTGCTACAAAAAATCAGTTCTGTGTAGTATTCGACTCCTACTGGCATTCTAAAATCCTACAAGGCTAACTGCCTCTGTAGGATTGACTGTAAAACTTGGTAGAAATGACTATAGACCCTACTCTGTTTCGCTCGTGTTATTTGCCTCGTACGGTAACCCCGTAAACGTATGAATGCCTCATCATATAATCTGTTCATTTTCCAATCGGCCCCACATCAGGTCCACTGATTTTTTTCAGGTCCGTTTTTTCCGGTTTTAATGCCCCTAGCCAAGGGATGTCTCTAACCAAAGCTAGGTACTCATTTTCACCTGAGCGAACCAAGTAAATTTGATCATGTAATTTGTAAAGTGCCCTTCCCAAGGACTCAATGTTGGTGTCATATCAGGATTTGGGCCAAATGCCATAACCGTTTGACAGCCATATCTGGCCTGCCTTTGACTCCTTTTAATCGTAAAGGCAACTACAACTTACAAAAGTTGATTTCCAAGAGGGCCCAGTTGACATATGCTCAACGTTTTGTGACTGAAGCATTTTGAAAGCTGTAACCATCTAATTCCATAACAGCAGAACAACAACAGAATAAACAAACAAACAACTAATTAGTAATCTGCTGTTTATACCTTACCAGAGTGGAGAAGAGAACCAGGAGGAGGATGCTGATGATGATGACAGTGACAGTGATGATGATGTTCAGGTCACCATTGGAGACATCAAGAGCGCCCCAGCTTCCTATCCGTGAGTTATCTGTTCTCCTAGTTGTGTTAGTGTAATTCCTCGAGATTTGACTGATAACTGTTGATAGAAATGGCTTTTTCGACATACTACAACTAGCAAATTAAATCTTAGGTTATTCACTTGTCGCAAAGCAAATCATCAATCTTGTGCAAAAATTAGAAAAATAAAAATTCCCGTTCTACAGAAAGGTCACCATTTGAACATGTATGGCCTTGTTAGTAAGACCTGATGTTATGAATTACTTTCGTACACTAACATGCTTTCAATTAGTTCTCTGATATTTGATATTCTGAAAATTAATAGTGTTGTTTCTCAACAGCGGCTATGGTGGCACCCCCATGAACCTGGACATCAAAAGAACAGCAGCCTACAGTAGAGGAGGACCTGGTATGAAATTCATTTTATTATCATACGCTACATTAGATTAGTCTCTTGCCAGGCCTTTTCCCTTCAAGCATATAAGGCCCCTACGACACTGTGATTTGGATCCCCTATGCTGTGATTTGGATCCCATATGCTGTGATTTGGATCCCCTATGCTGTGATTTGGATCCCCTATGCTGTGATTTGATCCCATATGCTGTGATTTGGATCCCCTATGCTGTGATTTGATCCCATATGCTGTGATTTGATCCCCTGTGCTGTGATTTGGATCCCCTATGCTGTGATTTGATCCCCTATGCTCTGATTTGGGCCCCTATGCTGCGATGTGGGCCCGTATGCTGTGTTTCAACCAGTTCAGTTCACAAAGTTTTGTTAGAAAAATTGTCTTGTTCTAAAGTTTGTATGTCATGCAGGTCATTCTAGTAGTTGTCCTTCAGATGACACTTTTACCAATAAGGTTTCTAATTAGTATTGTTTCTTTTCCAGCCCCCGGCAGTGCAGGGAAGACAGTTAAGGGTATTGACCTTGCAGCCCCCGGGGCCATCAATGGTGTACCTGTGATTGACTTTGACCTGGACACACTGGAGGACAAGCCGTGGAGAAAGCCTGGTGAGTTGAACTGTGTTCTCCTCTATCTCTACTATATAATCCATCCCATGTTGCGAATGGCTTTGCAACATCATTTAACATTCACATGATATATTCAACATCACTAAGAGACGAGAAGGAGCCAAACATATGTTTTGGAGCTTGAGTAGTTTAAAAGATCCCATATTTTATCATTGGTTTATTATACTGTAAGTTCATTTATGTTCGCGAGCACTTAATTTCGCGAGTTTGAGCAAATCGGGAGTTCGCGAGATCTTTGAGTTCGCGAGTGGGTGTTTCAATTATTTTTCGAAAGTTACGTTATGATCCGGTAGCGAGTGCCCCCCTCCCACCCACACCGCAACACTAGTCATGCCCGGCTCAAAGGCGGCATTTACGCCTTACAGTTCATAGTTCCCCTTCAAACAATGTCTAAAGTTGGTGTACTCAATAAAAAAATGTGTTTCTACCGAGCCACTGTCTCATTGTTGAGCTCATTTCGGCCGTGATTTGATGACAGCGCACGGAACGCAACGGGGTCAATGACCTCTGTTATGTCGCAATCACATTTGCCGCATAGGCTGACAGGATACCCCACGCCAAGCCAAGCGACGCGGGCGCCATTTTGAAATTTTTTTTAGCGTGAAAGACGGCGCTAAGTTTTAAACTTTCAGCGTAATTTGTGGACACAAGTTGTACACAAGAAGGTGAAGAGTTTATCCCTTCCATATTTACAGTAGTTCTAACTCAGAATTATGAAACGGACGTCTTATTTTCGGCATGTAAGCGGAGTTGTTTTTGCCACGTTTCTAGTCATGAAAAAAAAGTAAATATTCCCCGGCTGTTATTGTTGTACATGTAAACCTGCTGCAATTCCATAGCCTTCCTTGTATTTGTAAAGACCAGTACTACTCAGTTTTATTTTTTGTTTCGTTCGTAACTTGTAGAAATCTAGTAAAACTAGGACAATGTACTAAGTAAATTGTTATCGCAGCCATGTCACGGCGTGTACGTACTAGTAAACCTACATGTTTCTTTTTTCTCCGTTCGCCAGTGGCACATTTCTATACAACAATGACTCCATGTATCGTATATGTGTTGAATTAAATTTTATTTCGGTTTGAAAAGAATAAATGGTCTGTTGTCAGTTGAGTATTGTCATTGGTATAAGTTGCTATCATACATGTAGTAAACACGTAGTTGAGACTGGATCATTTGGACGGAAGGTGTGGGAAGGGGGACGATGTTGAACATGCATGTTCGCGAGTAGATGACTTCGCGAAGAGAAGGTTTCAGCGAAATACGCAAACTTAAAAATCTCGCAAACTTAATTGAACTTACAGTATGTAAATTATTACATGTTGTACTTGGGCCATGTTGATTTGATTATACTCACATCAGTTTTGGGGTTTCCAGAGGATGCATGCATATAATTAAATCAATGTTGCCTAAAAAAATATTAATACATGTATTGTAGATTCAATGAAGATTGTTACTATGTTTTCCCAGTAGGGGAAAACATATTGTTTTTGCTGGTGTGTTCTTTTTCTTTTATCTTCTGTCAGTAGCAAATCAGAGATTAGATTAGATATTAGCTTTTTATAATGATACAAGCAATTTTTGCAATAGCAAACCCTTTTTTCTCACACAAAATACTATTGGGCAAGCCAAATGGTATAAAAACCAGATTCTCAAAGCAAGCCAATGTATTTTTTTTTGCAATGTACATGTATTGAAAATGTTGCCTTTCTAGTGTTTATCATCAATTAGCTGAGACGTCAATTTCACTTGGCATGGCTGATCCATCATGTTATGAGCCGATGGTGAGGCTATTAAGGAATTGTAAATAACTGGCCGCACGCTGGACATTTTGAGGAACTACATACTTTAATGTCTTGTCTCCAGGATTCTTAGCACCAGAATGAGGTCACAGCCTCACAGGACTAGTCTACTTATAAAATAGGGGGGCTTTGAGTAGGAGTGATCACATGGTTCACAGTGGGTTCATAACACATCACTTAGGTATTTCTTCAACTGTTGACGCTGACTGTTTATGTTTAATGTGATTAGGTGCTGATATCACTGACTACTTCAACTATGGCTTTAACGAGGACTCCTGGAAGATCTACTGTGACAAACAGAAGAGATTACGCATGGATACCAACCTACAGAAACCCATCTATGTCAGTATTTACTATGAAATTGTACTGTAGTATTAGTTGTTCTTTTTGGCTGTGAATGTATGGCTCTAGACAGAACCAGTCATTCCACCATTTGACAGAATTTTGTTGTATATGATACTGACAAAAAAATTTAAGACCATTAAAATCTATCTTAGATGACTGTGTCTTAAATGACTGTGTCTTAAATGACTGTGTCTTAAATGACTGTGTCTTAAATGACTGTGTCTTAAATGACTGTGTCTTAAATGACTGTGTCTTAAATGACTGTGTCTTAAATGACTGTGTCTTAAATGACTTGGTCTTAAATGACTGTGTCTTAAATGACTGGTCTTAAATGACTGTGTCTGTGATATACAGACTGTCAAATTGAATGTGGTGAGATATTTGTCCTAACTAGAAGTAATTTTGTTCTTTACAGGTCCACCATGCTGGGAGCACCAATACTAGACAGGACAAGGAAGAACAAAGTGAGTATTGAGGAGGGACAAAGGGGGAAGGTTTTAAAACTTCTTTGCTCTCACAGAATACTTGCAGATTTCAACTACCATATTCTATCCCAAAAGCTGAGTGCTAAGCAGAGAAAGCAGCATGTACTATTTCAAAGTCTTTGGTATGATTTGGCCGGGGATCATACTCATGTCCTACCAAATACAGGGCAAACACACTAACCTCTTGGCCATTGCACCAGTTGTTCAGCTATTCTACAAACTATGAATTTGTCGATATACTTAAGATGTGTGCTTTGTTTGATTACAGTGCTTAAAATACCCCTTTGCACACTTGCAAACACAACCACAGTTTGCTTGGCACAACTTAATCTTAAACCAAGGTAGCGCAGTGTGCAACCTGAAATTTTGAAATTGGAACACTTTTCCCCCACTTACGTGCATAAACTTTTCTATTTATTTCTCATTAAATTTTAAAACATAAGTAGTTTATTACATGTAATTTAAAAGAAAGATAATGGATAAGTAGCTGAGTTGAAGTAATAACTTGGAAGTAGGCAGTGGGGCTCCCTGAAATGTTGATGGCGCAACCTGGCTTTTGACTCAAGTTGCCACCTGAGCAACCTGGCTGAAAAAGTATTTCGAGCACTAGATTGAATAGTTGGGTCTTTGACCAAGGAACTTTTGCAGAGATTTCAGCAATATGTGAAACTATGAGACTTCTTTATATACCAGGATAAGCAGAAATGCTGAAATGCTGTTACATCTCGACCTTTAGGTCATGCCCCTGTGGGAAACCCCATCCAGAGACGAGGCAGTGGGAACTACCGTGGTGCAGGGCCCCCGCCTGACCGCAAGGCTGGCGGAGTGATCGACGTGATCGGAGGGGGGATTTCACGTGTGGAAGGAAGGCGACGGGACAGACCACCAGACGAGAACGTTATTCCCGTGATGGGGGCACCTCCTGAGTAAGAACAGAAGTCTGATATTTCTCACATTTTAAAAGAATAATTAGATATAGTATTAGCATGGCATGAATTGCACACTTTTTAAATGCAATGTACAGTTTGGAGGTTCCACGCCAATGACTTCATTCGTAGAATTAAATTATGGCACAAGATTCTACGGGATTGCATCCCTGTGGGGTACAATCTAAAAGTTTTCAAATCAAAAGTAAACAAATATCTTTCATCACAATCCGGTATAGAAACCCCAAACGTATGAGTGGCTCCTTGAGCCTTGTTTTGTGGTGATCCCTAAGAATTTATAAAAAAATGAAAAAACAGTTCAAACTGCTCAAGAAGACCACTCAGGGGCTGATACAATCTGGTCTATGTGGATAGGTGGTCTTTATAGGCAGGATTTTTCATCTTTGTGTCAAATTGTAATAAATTATCTTAGGGACCATCAAAAAGTGGTCACATCGCCCAGGTGGTCCTTTTGTAGAGGTGGTCACTTCTGCAAGTTTGACTGCACCAATATTGTAATACTAATACTAGTAACAGCACCACATTCTCTCCAGACAGAGAGAAGAAAATTTGAAAATAACTGTAGTGTCAACTGAACTGAATTTCATTTATTATTGCCATCCATGCAGTGATGCAGGGAGAGGAATGAGACGAATGCACCCCCCTCCTGGAATGCCCCCTCCGGGACCCCCTCCCAACATGCCCCCACCCCCCTTCATGCCACCCCCTCCCGTCAGTTCAGCCTCGCAGCCACCTCCTCCACATCCAGGTGAGTTGGACTGTTCCTGTTGTCACCCCCTGCAATATTGGTAGCACCCAAATTCTTGTAGCAAACTATCTGATGTGTTATACTTACACTAAGTTACAGTACACAATTAGTATTGTCATTTGCATGGTATTTGATGCATGTACCATATAGAAATTTTTCATAAGCTTTTCTGGTTGTTGATGCTATTTGTCTATAGTCTTCTTACTGTATTCACAGTGCTTTCTATACTCCTTGTGTACATGAAATGTACAGTCCATTTAGTGCATACCCTTTCCAAGCATATATAAGCCTCACACTATTGTAAATAAGAAATGTCCTACCAGAAAAAAAAAGTCCACTCTTACCTTATCTAACAACAGTATACTACCTGTCTTCTTACTGTGTGTGCAGGGCTTGAAATACATTTTTCTGCAAACCTGCACTAGCCTGGTGCAGGTAACATTGAAAATTACCTGCACCAGACAAATTTTACCTGCAGCACTCTGAATTTAAGAAGTATGGATCATACTAAAACTGTTCAGGAACCATTGCAATTTTTTAATACTTTATAGCTGGTAACAGTCAATGTAGCTAATAACAATCCCTATACAGCTACATTATAGGACATTTACATGTATGTATGTATAAAACCCAGCACATCGACCAGTGCAGGTTAGGTGCAGGTAGACACCAGAAATACCTGCATAGCTCCAATGTTACCTGCACCAACCTGCATATGCAGGTGGAATTTTGAGCCCTGGTGTGTATTGACAAAAGCATCATGACTTGCTGAGAAAGGGTTGCACACATGTCTAATGCTGTACACTATCACTCAGCGATGCATGCTGGGGGTGGTTTTCCAGGTATCCCCATCCCTCCCCCCGGGATGTCAGGACCACCCCCTGGGTTCCCACCGCCTGACGCCATGCCACCATTCGACTGTGAGTACATAAGAGTATCTGTGATTAGTGTTTAATGTAGTGTTTAATGTATCATAAAAGCTGTCTTTGAGATTAAGTCCTTAGGAGTCATTAGAATTGCTATTGGTTTTCTACAATGTAAATTGTAATGTATTAATGAAGGTTAGAGCTCCTTGTAATTAGATACATGATACAAATGTTACTCAACCAACAGTTAATGGATAGTTTTTGTAAATGATCAGAGGTTTCTGAAAACACTGACAAAAGATCTGAAACGTCTGACCATTAACAAGATTTATCAATATACATTGTAATAAGTGACTTTTGTATGATGTAGAAAATTGTGATAGCAACATTTAGTAGGGTGCCTTTTATTTCTTGCATCATTTGCTCACCAGTTTTGTTGTTCAATTGTTTGTTTTACAGCTGGGTTTAACCCTGACAG
>NC_049985.1:21692433-21701521 GCF_000003815.2 Branchiostoma floridae | reverse complement strand
ATCTTATTACTGCAAATACTAATTTATATGCTTTATCCCGATACTGATTTAATTCGTCTGCAACGATTTTTAAGAGCTGTACTATTGCAATGATTCATGATATTCGATTTTAACTACTTTAATGATTGATGTAATGACATGTCGTAATTCAGCCTTGTGGCTGCTATGTTACTGTCAGTTTTGTTTTCGAAATAAACCAGTCATAAAAAATCTGAAATGTCTGATCGTTAACTGTAGATGCATCCAGTTACATAAGAAGCTTTTGTATGAATTGTGATGGCAACATTTAGTGCCTTTTTTAATACCTTTGCATCATTTGCTCTCCAGATTTGCTGGACTTAAACTATTTCAATTGTTTGTTTCACAGCTGGGTTCAACCCTGACAGAGGTCGGTTCCCCCCTCCCGGACCGCCCCCTCCCTCTGGCCCCCCTCCCCCCAGTCATGACGACAGGTGAAAACACTAAATCATTAAAAACGTGCAATATTATGCAATATCATTTTAGTCCTCCTAAGGCTTGACATTTATAACTGTGAACATGTAAGATAGCAAAATTTGATATCAACCGTGATAAACAATCATTTTTCTCAAGTTTTTCTCATTTTTAAGTTTTCTCAAAATTTGTATCTTTTCTACAGAGGCCAACCACGAGGCTATGAAGACAGACCGCCTTACTATGGCGGAGGTAAGAATTGACAATAAAGGTTGTCTTCGAAACGGTACAGCCATTGAAGTTACCATAGTTAGAATGGACAAGATGAACAAGATTTGAATATGAATGTTTTACATGTATCTCCTTTGGCCAGCCAACTTCCATAGCGTACTATTCACTCTATTTATCCAATTTCTACTATTTGACCACCGATCCCCAGAGCCTGATAGAGGCTACATGTATTTAGCTTTTCTCTGTGTAACAAAGTGAAAATCCGTTGAGCTCCTTACTCTGGTTGAAACTGAGAAGACAGACGCTTTGTAAAATATTGACCAGTATTCAATGTACTGGGGAAATTCCCTTAGATCTTTTTAATGTAAGGACATTAGTGGACTTGAATAGTGGACTGTCTATATCTGTCTATTAACTATGACACTGTCAAGTAGAGTATATATTAGGTGAGCGACAACCACTTGGATTAGAAACTCCCAACCTCTTGGTCCAAAGAACCACTGGACTATGCATGCCACATTAACCACTACGCTTTTTTTTCTCTTGCAGACCACCCAGACTTCCCCCCCTACAACCTGGGCCCACCCCCCTCGGGCCCCCCTCCCGGCTCCTGGGACCCCGGGCGCAGACAGGAGAACGATGAATACGACTTCTTCCCCCCTCCGGGCCCACACATGAACAGGGGGTCAGAGAGCGACTTCTCTAGGTAGGCTTTTTTCTAACATCCGTAAAACATGATAACAAAACATTTTCCTGGTTGTGTACAAGAATTCTCCTTTATCCTATATTCTACCAACCTGATGAAACTATTTTCGGAAGTAAAACATTTTCCCTTATGCACAATACAAAAGTTACTCCAGCATTTCTTAGCTGAAACGTTATAAAATTGCAGCAATTGGATGATGTTTCAGATAGCTTTCAGCATCTCTTCTCAGTGATTTTATCAAATTGAATGTATTTTCTCGCATAATTTTATAGTCAATTCAATGGTTGACATGTTGTACTGTCATCAAATTTTGTTTTTCTAGACAAAAAAAATGTATTCAAATCTCAAAATTGTCAAGTGTTTATATACACAACTAATAGACGAGTAGGTGGATAGCTGTAAGCATTCAGTATCATCTATTGTGAATGGATTCATGAGGTTTATCTTTTCGAGTTGGGTTTTTTCATACTGTGCCATTGGTCTAACAGTGACAGTGAGCAGGAGTATCAGAGAAGACAACACAGCAGAGAGAGAACCCGGGAAAGAGAACCACGGGAGTACCGGGACAGAGATCGGGAAAGAGAGAGGGACAGAGACAGGGACAGAGAAAGGTGGTTTATGCATATGTTTTCAAATGTCCAGTGCTTTAACTAAGTTGCCAAGGTGAAATTTTGAGTGTTCTTTTTCTGTCATTGCCTGTATTTTCAAATGACGACAGAGCTCAAAATACTGGGTGCATATGTACCCAAAATTGGAGCTGTACACCTTATTTTTGACTGTGGATGCACCTACATGTAGGTATTTTGTAGGCTTTAAGCTAGAATTTGAGCATCAGAAAAAGCAATAAAGCATTTATTATACTTTGTTGTATTGTATGTTTAAAAGTTACAGACACAAGTTGTAAAGAGAGGCAGTAGGCTTTGTGATTATATTTTGCTGTCATTTTACTTTATCTTTTGTTGTGCACCCTTTTTTTCCATACATTTAGTTCTAGCAACTATTCACAAAAATGAATTTTAAACCCTGCAACTAATGATGTTGTACATGTAGGTTTCAAAGTGTTGCTCAATGCAGCTTTGTTGTATCACAACTGACATCATGTCGCAATCGTACCTTAGGGATAGACGACGGGAAGAGCGAGACAGAGGGCGGGAGAGAGAGCGTGACCGTAGCCGTGACCGCGAGCGAGAACGGAGACACCGAGACAGGGACCGAGAGAGCAACAGGCGAACTGAAGAGACAGAAGAGAGTAAGGACAGACATCGGTCATCCAGAAGGTACCCATATTCTTAACTCAATATAGTCTAGTCCTGGTAAAGAAATTTGATGTTTGAAGTACCAGTAAAAAAATAATGATTATCATAATCTGCAAACCTAGACTTTTTAAACACAAATGTGATGTCCCCTATAATATACATCTGATCTGTGCACCTGTTCTTCCATGTGTGTTTTGGTCAAAACCTCTAGTCATCATATCGGTCAATATACTAGTATATGAAATTTACAACAGTCATGAATAGAGTTTGTTTGCTTTGCATACCCATATAAACCACCTCATGGCATAACGCACAAGGTTTGTACTAAAGAGTGCAAGCTGCATATCCTCAGACAGATTTATTTGATCCACTCACACAGAGATGGACCTCAGCTCTTTTCGATAAGTGCGGTGGGTTCTGTTTTGTGCTTGAGGTGTGGCTCTCCTCAGATACGTATTTTGAGGCCCTTGCTTGTGTAGTAAAAGTGAAAGGAAAGTGATCTCGATCCAGTTTAGCTCAATGAAGAGTCTGACCCAGTCTTCCACAGGTCGTGACAGAGAGGAGAGATGCTATGTACAGTATTTATACAGGTTCATTGTACCGTGGAAATTCCCCTAGCTCTTTTCAACAAGCACAATGAACAGTGGAACACGGCTTAACGTCCTGTCCTAAGGACTGCAACCCTTTCTGGTAGCGTGCTTGTCGGGCGAGCGACACAGCTGGAATCAAGCTCAGGGCCTCTAGTTCCAGAGGCATGGCCGCTGACTACTGGACCGCGAATCTTACCATAGATGTAGTATAACATCTTTTTCCTTTGTTTTTCAGGAGACACCATGACGACGGTGAGAAAGATTCCTCCGAACACCGCAGCTCCAGACACAAGCGCAGCAAGCACTCCAAACGCTCCAAAGAGCGGGAAACCTCCAAAACGGAGGAGTCGACTGAAGGGGAGGCGCCACCTCCTGCAGAGGGGGGTGCAGGGGAGGAGGAACCCATGGAGTCCTAGGAGACACCAGTAGACAACTCTACAACTCATCCTCCTACGCACGGACCCCAACCGGCTAATCGCCTATGAGGGGATCCTGCTATCTGAAGGGCCACCCCCGGTTACTGTGAGCGTCGCCGCAAACCAGCTGTCTGCCAATCAGAGAATAGCCTGTCAGTTTTCAAAAGGGATCTTGCAAAGGCCTGATTGGGCGCTGATTGCCTGTTTCCCATATAAGGGTAAACTCATTAATATTTATGAGTAGGACTGTCAGTAACCGGGGGTGGCCCTTCAGATAGCAGGGTCCCAACATAGGGGATTAGCCGGTTGGGGACCGTGCATAGGAGGATGTCTACAACTATACTGTGTAACATAGAAAGTGGATGTTTGCCAGTTATGTGAATGTTAAAACAACATCTGATCTCAACATCAAGAATTCAAATCAAGATGTGTACTCATATGTTAAACTCATCACTGCTACTCTCAACTTATATACTAGAAATAATGAAGTGTAATAGAAAAACAGAATTGAATAGAAAACATGTATCCCAGGAGTTTTTGTACTTGTATGTACTGTGTCACTGTGCTTTCTTTTATGACTTTCAAAGTATATTGGAAACATAACAATGGAAAGACTTATTAAGGTAAATGGAGCTTCTCATTTTGGGTTTCATCTGTAGTCCTAATATTTCAGCCTGGTGTTGGTGTAACGGTTAGGGTGTTTGGCCCAGGACCCAGGTTCGGGGTTTGAAGCCCCTGATATACCACCTATGTTGTGTTCTTGGGAAAGGCACTTTACATGACTTCCCTCATTAAACCCAGGTGTACAAAATGTTTTTGATTTTGGTTGGGGAGGTACAGGGCAGTGGTAGGAGAGGGATGGGCTCCGCCTTCTAATGCTGTGCAGTAGACACAGTGGATAACAACCCTGCTACCCCTGCAGCCACAAAAAGGCTATAGCACTACATTTTACCTTTTTTACCTTTTGGCTAACGAATTTATAACACAATAGTAATGTGTCATATTTTGGTGTACTAGGGACAATGATAGCACAAGAAGAGAACTATCTTGTTGGACCACTTGTTGCTGTTGTTCAGTAAAGTTTATTTTCATTTCTCCACATCATGAAATAAGGAATTCAGCTTGTATTATTACTTCCTTTTTACATGTGCAGGTTGTATAAGCTTGGTTACATATATTTTTCATTTATCTGGAAAGATTAAGCCATGTTAATTTGATTATATGGATGACATTCGTGTGCGCATCAATATCCGGCCGTTAAAAAAAGTTTTCAACCATATCGCAAAACGGCTACTAATGTCCTAGAATACCAAAGTCAAACCCCAAAGTTAGCCACAAAGCTGAAGAAAATGAGAAAGAACAAAAATTAATCTATTGTTGGGTATGTCATACTCTTGTTTAGTCATATGTTGAACCTTCTTGATACATAATGAAGGCAACTTTTTAAGGCCAAACTTTTTTTTTCTTTGCATGCTCGCACCAATTTTGGGGTTCCCAGGTGATGTCATCCATATAATCAAATCAAGATGGCCTAATAGATGTATGGAGACGGATGTACGGAGTCTGCTCCCCTCAGTGTGGTATCTTCAGCGGTCCCACCAACAGGTCAGCCTCCTCACTCCTCATGGCGAGCCAGGCCTCCTTCAGCACCAGCAGGGCGTGGTCCTCCACAGCTGAGAAGTTGTCCTGGCTGTGCGCCTCTGCCGACAGGGCACACCCCACCTCGAAGGATATGTCTACAGGACAGAGGATACTCCGGGACGCCCCCGTCACGATGTATCTGTACAACAAACAGAATAAGCTGTCTTAAAATGATCAATCAATGTGCCTAAAGGTAAGGGCACAATCCGCTGTATATGTATGTGCAAATACGTGCCAAAACGTGGGCAATCTTTGGGGATCCGTAAGTGGTAAGTACCGCCTCCGTACGAACTCGTAGGGAATCCAACGGATTTTGAAGCACGCAGACACACCGTAGAACTTTACGTGCAGGCAAAACCTTGTGTGCCATCGAGCTGCGGATTTGACCCCCGTACGTGCCAGTACGGCCGACGCGCCTGCCCTGTACAGCTTGAACATTTTCAAAAATAAGTGGCGGACGTGGCCTCTCAAAAAAAAAAAAACGTAAGGACAAATTGCACGAACGGCGGGTTGTGCCCTTAGCTTTACACTCCTGACGTCGAATGATCGAAGTGGCATCACCTTCGGATGGCAAGGCCAGGCTAGCAGACGTAAGATCAAGAGTTACGGGTTTGATTCCTGGTTAGACTTAAATGTGTCATTGGGAAGGGCACTTAACATGACATTCTTCACTCCACACAGGTGTAAAAAAGGGTACCTAACTCTGGTTGGGAGATGGGGGTCCGACTTTTGATACCGCGTCCTAGACACAGTAGATAGCGCACAGTCCCTACGTGTACAGCCCGAAAAGGCTTTGGCTACCTTTTCTCGAGTTCCTTTTTTGTATCAGAGATGGACATCATTTGCGACGAGCTACATCTTTTGAAGTAGCGTGCTTAGCTTCTTACATTTCAAAAACAATAACGCGGAACTAGAATCGTATGGACGACGAAGATGTTTTGATTTTCTAAACCTGATAACGTTGTTACTTAGGGGAAAGGTACATATTTACCGTGAGTACAGCCGCCTAGCTTTCCGCTGGATGTTGTAGTCCTGGCGGGGTTCCGTGTTGAACAGGCGCCGGTACTCCTGCAAGTCCCTCCAGAAGTCTACAGCGTTCACCCATATCTGAGGGAGTTCAGGTTTAAAATCTTTGAAAAAGTTCCGTCTGGAACAAAACTACATTGTTGAACTGACCTTTTTTTTCATTCAAGCATATTGTGATCATCTCACAATTATGCTGGTCGTTATCAGTTGAAAATTAGTTACAAAATCAATGACATGAAGTGCGAAACAGATACCAGAGTACAACTTAGGAGAGATTGAAGTTTTCTGTTACCTTGTTGCCTGACGCCTCACAGAACTGCTCGAAAAAGTTCCCGGCTCGTTTGTCAAGAACTAGAGTCTGCTCAACTTGCGTCACTTCCGTTTCCTGTGTGTCACTGCTCAGTTCTTCAGGTTGGGCCCCTGCAGTTTTGGGACGGTTGGGTTGCTTCCCTGGGGATTTAGTTTCCACTTTTCTTTCGTGTTCACACTTTTTAGTTGGCGTACCCCTCCCTGTGTTGTTCGGTGCTGTAGGTGGTCGGGTTGCGGAGAGGCAGAATGACACTATTTTACTGTCAGCACCGGTACTGGGACTACTCTTCGGTCGTCTTGTAGAGGAGGACGATTTTCTAGGCCGCACTTTCGTTATGGGAAATCGCCTTTCCAGTTCTTTCTTCATCCTAAGTTCTTCTCGTTTCTGTTTTGCGTCGTCGACACTTTTCTTGTTTTTCGAAGACGGTCTTGTGCAAGTGATGTTTGATTCTGACTGGAGCTGGTCGACTTGAGGGGTGCTGGAGTGGTTGTGTGTGTTCCGGGCGCTTCTGGACCTGGTGACACTTGTCTTGAATCTTTCAAATTCGTCGGCCCTGCATTGTTGTGATGATTACATGATTACATCAAAAGCGTGATTACATGAAAAGTTTGGGGAGCCTCCGTTGCAGACTCCCGTTTTTGCTGTGTGTTTTTTTTTAAAAGTTACATTTTTTTATTACGTTCAAATCCCGTTTTTGCTGTGTTTTTTTTTCAAAGTTACGTTTTTTTTTATCATGTTTCTTATCATGGGACGAAGTGGGTCGTAATCATAACTTATGAAAAAAACGTAATAAGAAAACGGTATTGTAACGGTATCTTATTTTAACGGTAAAACAGTCGGCGGGAATCTGCAATGGAGGCTTAAAAGTCATACTTAAAAGTCATACCTAAAAGACATACAAGAATAGGACCAAAGTTGCCTGTCTCCTTGCGAATTTTACTGATATAACACACTACATTTAGAAGTTTGGAGGCCAAATCCAAACTTGTGATCTATGTTGGCTCAGAGCCTCGCCCGTTGCCTACACAATATACTTTGAGGAGACTTCGCTAAACCTGGCTGAGGTTTCCGCTTTGTGGGCTCTAACCAGCGCTAGCTGCCGGCCTATCACCTGTTTAGGTGAAGCCGATTGTCTGGTTGGCGGGCAGCTGCTTAGAGGCATCCTCCTACGCAGGGACATCCAAAAGCCAAACTGCCTGTCTGGATGTGCCCTGCTCTTTCAACCGTCACTCTTCGTTCCTGACCGCCCTGCTTATAAATATTAATGAGGTTACCCTTATACATGCAAGATAGCTTTTGAAAACGGAAAGCCTATTCTCTGATTGGCTGATAGCTGGTTTGGGGCTGACGTCCACGGGAACTAAGAGTGACGGTTGCAACGTTGAAAGAGCAGGGCACATCCAGACAGGCAGTTTGGCTGTTGGATGTCCCTGCGTAGGAGGATGCTCAGAGGCCACGCCGACAATGTGGAAACCTCAGCCCGATTTAGTCTGTCCAGGGGCTGTGCTCTTCGCAGGAGAGCCATACTTACTTTCCTTGGCCGCCTCCGTAGATGCGTCTGGCTGCCTCTGTAGAAGACCGGAGTCTGGGGATACAGGACTGGGGCCGTGACGTCACATCCGCCGTGTCGAACCCGAGAGATGTTGCTGGGGATATAGATTTTATCATTGCCATACGTTTCAAGGGTAAGTCGTACAATTCTGTCTGTTAATTACATGACTTGTGTGATTCTGTGTCGTTTACGGCAAAAAGACTTATGCTAACGTCACATTTTCAAACCGGGGCCAGGCCTGGCTGCTTGTGGAAAAGAAAAATAGAAATTATAAACGTAAAAATATACACAAATAATGCCCACGACTATTCTCTTTACGTCTTGCATAGTTTGGGGTCTTTTCGATCACACTTTTCGAATTCGTTCCCGACAGCTGCCGGCCGGGCTCCGGTTTGGAAATGTGACGTGGGCCTACAGAGTCAAAAAAACGTTCAACCGGCTACCTGAAGTAGGGCGCCCTAGGGACTCCACAGAAACGTCGCTCCCCTCGTAGCTGATGAGAGGGGAGCCCTGGTCCTTACTGCGCAGGAAGCGCGGTAACCAGTACTGCAGCAGCGGCTGCACCAGCAGGCTCTGCGCCTCCTGGAGACGGTGGGGTCGCCAGTCACGAATCCTAGTAGATAGTCAAATTACATGGCTTTGAAGATAGTCAAAATAATGACAATATTTGTGTCTACATGCATGAATCTAAAGCTTTAGATTCGTAAAAAAAATTATCGGTTCTTGGTTTATGAGTCATCATTATGCAGATGTTGGCACACTGGCACAACAAAACCGTAGTGTGTTTTTGGCACACATTTAGACAGATTAGCCGAAGAGGCTTGTTGGGCCTCAGTCCGCCGTAAGGGAAAGTTGTCTTAAGTGATCTTAAGTGTCTTTCCCAAGGGTACAACGTCGGGGCACGGTGGGTATCGAACTCGGGACCTTT
>NC_049985.1:21666246-21692333 GCF_000003815.2 Branchiostoma floridae | reverse complement strand
TGTACAATGGACTTCCCCCGATCTCTAGAACTATTCAGAAAAGAAGACTGGCCCTTGCTGGCCATGTAGCACGTCATGAGGAGATAGCTGCCAAAGTTCTCCTCTGGGAACCTGATGCAAAGAGAAAAAGGGGACGACCGAACCTGACACTTAAGAAAGTTTTGGAGGAGGAGGTTGGGTTAAAGGACTACAACCTGCTAGCCGCCATGCTTGATAGAAACGCATGGTTAGACATTGTTAATGGCACCTCGTATGAGGATGACCTGAACTGAACCGAACTGTTATATGTATCTTAGCCTCTACGGATTTGTGGGAAATAACTCCTCTGGCCGGCCAACTCTCCCAGTGTACAATTGACTCTGTTTATCCAATTTCTGCTATTTTTGACCAGTGATCCGCGGAGTCTAATAGGGGCTACATGTATCTACCTTTTACCTGTGTAAAATAAGTGGAAATGATCTCAAACAGGTTTGATAGAGCTATTCTTCCACTGGTTGTGACAGAGAAGACAGACATTGTGTACAACGTTCACAGGCTCATTGTACCGCTTGAACTCATTTAGCTCTTTTCAACCATGAACAGTGGTCTATGGCTTTACTAGTACATTATATATCTCATTCTAAGGACTATTAAGGCTTTCTGGTGTGTATAGCATGTTGGATGAGCAACAACATCCGGGATTTGAACTTCCAGCCTCTTAGTCCAGAGACGGGTTTGCTAACCACTCACTTGACCACACATGCTACAGATAGCAGATGACACACTGACTACACTATTTTTGTTCCTTGCAGACCACCCAGACTTCCCCCCCTACAACCTGGGCCCACCCCCCTCGGGCCCCCCTCCCGGCTCCTGGGACCCCGGGCGCAGACAGGAGAACGATGAATACGACTTCTTCCACCCTCCGGGCCCTCCGATGAACAGGGGCTCAGAGAGCGACTTCTCCAGGTACGACGGTGTTATACTGCACTGTTATATTATTATTAAGTTTATTGCAAATTCTTGCCCGAGGGCTAATTGCCAGTGACAAAAAATGACAGACAAATGATTATGGTAAACAGTATAGTAAGTGACTATTCTAGTCTAACTTAAAGATGTAACTTAATGGGTTTGACGAAAGATCCCACTTTTTTCTGTAATGTGTGGGTTTTGGGACGTTAAAAGGAGAGTAGTTTTCTTTTTGTCTGTAAACGTGGAGATATTAGGATAGAATTTGGTGGCTTCTTTTAAAAGCTCTTTCTCTCTTAATCATAGAAGGGGCAGTTTGAAATAAAATGTATTTCGTCTTCTACCATATTTATGACGTACGTTATGTATATAACGTACAGTATTAATTTACGTTAAAGTTATACTGCCCCTTACGGGGTGATGTTCCCTTTCTTTTAGCTGAATGCAACACAGGGATGAGCCAGGTCTCTCATCTGGGTGAATGATGTAGATTTCAATTATATCTGCGAAAACATCATAACAGAACATTTTCTGTCATGATTTTTAAGTTAATGGTTGACAGACCAAATTGTTCCAAAGTTGTCTGTTTACACGAAAGGAAAAATACATGGTTCACAACTATTTTGTGTTTGTCTACACAACAAATAGTTGTTGGGCCACCAAAGAAAAGAGACATTATGTATATATTAGATAGATGATTTACTTGTTATGGAGGGATATGTCATGTAATGTTTATCTTATGTTTCTTTTGACATTGTGATTTTTTTATTGTTCTAACAGTGACAGTGAGCAGGAGTATCAGAGAAGACAACACAGCAGAGAGAGAACCCGGGAAAGAGAACCACGGGAGTACCGGGACAGAGATCGGGAGAGAGAGAGGGATAGAGACAGGGACAGAGAAAGGTGTGTTGTGTTGTGTATATGTTTTCAAATCTGTCCGTGTTTCAAGTTGTCACTAGTACAGTATAAAATTACCAAGGGGAAATTTCATCACTTTTATTATCAAATGACAACTCATGTTTCAAAATACTGGGTGCATGTGCACCTTTGTGCACTCAAAATTGGATCTTTTGCACTTAATTTTTGACTGGATGCAATAAGTGATATTTTTGTAGGCTATAGGGTAATGGCACTATTTTACACCAGAATGCAGAACATTCTTAGAATTTAAGCATCAGAAAAAGCCATAAAACCTCTATTGAATGAAGACCTTTATTGCACATTTTTGCCACACCGGGCTATTAATTACACTGGTCACAACAAATACATTTAACAGGTACATGATAAAACTAATGTTGTGAACTTAAGTTGTGAAGAGAGGCAGAAGGCTTTGTGATTATGTTTTGCTAACATTTTACTTTATCTTTTGTTGTACATCCATTTTTTTCTGTACACTTAAATTTTTAGGCTATTTTTAGCAACTGTTCACAAAAATTAATTTTAAACCCTGATGTTGTAGGTCTCTAAGTGTTGTTTTATGATGGCCTTTGTTGTACCACAACTGACATCATGTCGCAATCGTACCTTAGGGATAGACGACGGGAAGAGCGCGACAGAGGGCGGGAGAGAGAGCGCGACCGTAGCCGTGACCGCGAGCGAGAACGGAGGCACAGAGACAGAGACCGAGAGAGCAACAGACGAACCGAAGAGACAGAGGAAAGCAAGGACAGACATCGGTCATCCAGGAGGTACCCATCTTTCCAACTTATCATAGACTAATTTGTGCTGGAAAATATTTTTCCGTTGGTCAGTTAATGTAGGTGTGTGTCAGTTATGGTAGTAGATAAGCATTAGGAGAGTGTCGGGAAGTGAGGGGGAAGATGACTGCAGAGGTTAGAATGTCAGGAAGTACAGTTCAGAGGTGGTACATCTAATAACTAATCAGACATGACAGTCCAGTCATGGAGTCATTGGTGGAGGTCACTAATTCACAGGGAGGTATTTTTTTGCTTGACAAGCATTTTTGCTGGTACATATTTTGGATGTACTGGTCACATTCTCCGTAGAATGACGGAGTGATATATGGACACATGTTATGTTAGTCAAGACAGTAGGGAAGGTAACTAGATTTAGTAACCTTTCTTCAGCCAATCAGAGTGCGCCATTTCCATGACCCCAATATTTGACCCCAAATCAAGATGGCCGCCAAAACCAGGAAGATCCAGGAACTTTGAGGAAGTGGTTGACACCTGATGAAATCTTTGCTTTTTGTCTTTTGGTACATTACCGTTTCATATTGTTACTTCCATTTTTTTTTGTGTCTGTGTGTCTATCTGAGTGTGTGTTTAAGTTTCCGAATATTTCTGGCTAGGAAAACTTTAGAATCTCTGGATAGAATGTTAATACTAGATGGGAGAGGTGCCCTACTATCAATATTGTAGTATTTACTTCATTAGTAATAGACTTATTACATGTAATAGACTTTATAGTAAATACATCGAACAATGTTTATTTTTGACACTCATGTTGTTAACATCAATAAAAACATTTATGTACATCGGAATTTTAAACTTATTACACTCCTCATCTTGTAGTCCTTGTTCTGTTATGCATACTACATGTACTAGTATATGTTGAGGCTTTCACACAAAATTTGGACCATATAGTTAATATATAATAAATTTGATTATTTAATTTAATATAATAATTCAATATATCAAAAAACAGGTAGTGTGCGAAGGTCACATTGCACTGTCTTAGAGCCTCTATTGATTAAACATCCTCACACAACATCCATGTATCAACATTAACTTTTGCCTTTTTGGTGGCATAACATTGAGGAACATAGTCATACAAATATAAATGATGTACAAAACAGATACCACAGGGTACTGGTAACTTCATTTAGTCCTAACACAACATATCCACATAAACTTTTGCCTCTTATGGTGATATAACACTGAGGACCGTAGTCATACAAATATAAACCAATAAAATTAGGGAACTTTATATGGTCCCTACACAACTTACAGTATCTTCATTAACTTTTGCCTCTTTGACAGCACAACACTGAGGTGATTCTTATATCTAACATTGCATAAAGAAAGGTAATTTGTGACAGACTAATTAGGTTGGCAGATGGATCAATCCTAACGAGGTTCAGAAACTGCTCCATATGATGTACCACATCATTGGTAAGTGTTGTTGTCACTTCCACATAGTCTGAATCTTCTTTTCAGTTGGTAGCAGTGGTCCATTTTGTCACCTATGGGCAAGCACAATATTTCAGAATTGACATACAAACCCTGCCACAGTAGTCCTACCATCACATATTATTATACATTGTCAATGCCTAGTCATGTCTGCAGAATATTTACTAACACACAAATCTACCTACAAATTACAACAGACTATTATATAAAGTCCAGCAAAATAGACATTAAAGTACAGCATTTTTACAAATACTAGTAAAAGGAAGAACCAAACTCCATACATGCGTGAACCCATCCCCAATATACTGAAGACTAAAATGTCCTTCAAAAAATCATTCAAGTCATCAATTTTGTCGCCACAATGATCTCAGAAGACACACATATTTCATGATTGTGTCAAAATGATATGCAATTGAAAATTACAGATAAAAAACGGCAGGACTCATGCCCATAGCGATCTCCGCAGAACAACGCCCCCCTCCCCACCTTTAGCCATTATCGCTAAAATTGCGGCTTATACCCGTTCAAAAAAGGAGGAAATTTTCTAGAACACCATCAGCCCCAAACCAACAATGTAGAAGCATGGTGGAGACTTTGATTAATTCAAGAAAATTTTTAGATTTGGTTTAACCCGCCGCGAAAGGCAAATAAAATCATTTTTTCTACGAAGAAACAACCCGCAAGTGTGCAAATGTCCGTGCACTAACAATACGGCTGGCTGTCCCCGAGCAAGCAACTGGTCAACTTCAAAAACTCAAAAATTCTTTGCATCGCAAGACAAACAAAGACAAAATGGCGGAATCGACTCACGACACCCCAAACAATCACGGAAAAACAACAAAAACTACGACAAATTCCATGAAAATAACAAGTTAGACCAGTCAAATCACATGAAAAAATGAAGAAATGGACCGCTTACCCGACGATTTGGCCGCCATTCCGGCCAGAAATTGTTGATTCTCGTGGTTTTTCGCCGATCAAAATTGGCTTCAACGCTTTCCCCTTGTTTCCACAAGGGTTCTACAAGACGGATATGACGTATTTTGACCTTTGAACTGTTCTCCAAGCAGATATAGAGCCAAAATTCGCATTGAAAATGAACGGAGAGATAGCTTGGCATGGAAGGATCGGGTCCGCGGGAAAATGACGTCATGGCCCGGAGCGCACGCTGATTGGCTGAAATTGGCTGAAGAAAGGTTACTAAATCTAGTTACCTTTCCTACTGCAAGACCTTATATGCATAATTAATTGATACACTACAATTGACCAAGAAACAGTTTTTAGAGTTGTGAGATCTTTGACCTTCTGTTTTGTATGTGTGAATTGGTCAAACTTCCAATCATGTAATCACTTCTCTATAATATATGATTGCTGTCAATGTTTTGTGATTTGAGTCCCTTGCTAATGTGATATTAAATCTTTTCCTTCCCTTTTCAGGAGACACCACGATGACGGTGAGAAAGATTCCTCCGAACACCGCAGCTCCAGACACAAGCGCAGCAAGCACTCCAAACGCTCCAAGGAGCGGGAAACCTCCAAAACGGAGGAGTCGACTGAAGGGGAGGCGCCACCCCCTGCAGAGGGGGGTGCAGGGGAGGAGGAACCAATGGAGTCCTAGTAGAAACCAGTAGACAACTCTACAACTCATCCTCCTACGCACGGACCCCAACCGGCTAATCGCCTATGAGGGGATCCTGCTATCTGAAGGGCCACCCCCGGTTACTGTGAGCGTCGCCACAAACCAGCTGTCTGCCAATCAGAGAATAGGCTTTCAGTTTTCAAAAGGGATCTCACAAAGGCCTGATTGGGCGCTGATTGCCTGTTTCCCATATAAGGGTAAGCTCATTAATATTTATAAGCAGGGCGGTCAGTAACCGGGGGTGGCCCTTCAGATAGCAGGGTCCCAACATAGGGTATTAGCCGGTTGGGGACTGTGCGTAGGAGGATGTCTACAACTATACTGTTTAACATAGAAAGTGGATGTTTGCCAGTTATGTGAATGTTAAAACAACATTTGATCTCAACATCAAGAATTCAAATCAAGATGTGTACTCATATGTTAAACTCATGACTGCTACTCTCAACTTATATACTAGAAATAATGAAGTGTAATAGAAAAACAGAATTGAATAGAAAACATGTATCCCCAGGAGTTTTTGTACTTTTATGTACTGTGTCACTGTGCTTTCTTTTATGACTTTAAAAGTATATTGGAAACACAACAATGGAAAGACTTATTAAGGTCAATGGAGCTTCTCATTTTGGGTTTCATTTGTAGTCCTAATATTTCAGCCTGGTGTTGGTGTAATGAAGGTGTAATGTTGGTGTTATAACGTCCTTGGTGTAACGGTTAGGGTGTTTGACCCAGAACCCAGGTTCTTGGTTTGAAGCCCCTGATATGCCACCCATGTTGTGTCCTTAGGAAAGGCACTTTACATGACTTCCCTCATTAAACCCAGGTGTACAAAATGTTTTTGATTTTGGTTGGGGAGGTACAGGGCAGTGGTAGGAGAGGGATGGGCTCCACCTTCTAATGCTGTGCAGTAGACACAGTGGATAACAACCCTGCTACCCCTGCAGCCACAAAAAGGCTATAGCACTACATTTTACCTTTTTTACCTTTTGGCTAACGAATTTATAACACAATAGTAATGTGTCATATTTTGGTGTACTAGGGACAATGATAGCACAAGAAGAGAACTATCTTGTTGGACCACTTGTTGCTGTTGTTCAGTAAAGTTTATTTTCATTTCTCCACATCATGAAATAAGGAATTCAGCTTGTATTATTACTTCCTTTTTACATGTGCAGGTTGTATAAGCTTGGTTACATATATTTTTCATTTATCTGGAAAGATTAAGCCATGTTAATTTGATTATATGGATGACATTCGTGTGCGCATCAATATCCGGCCGTTAAAAAAAGTTTTCAACCATATCGCAAAACGGCTACTAATGTCCTAGAATACCTAAGTCAAACCCCAAAGTTAGCCACAAAGCTGAAGAAAATGAGAAAGAACAAAAATTAATCTATTGTTGGGTATGTCATACTCTTGTTTAGTCATATGTTGAACCTTCTTGATACATAATGAAGGCAACTTTTTAAGGCCAAACTTTTTTTTTCTTCGCATGCTCGCACCAATTTTGGGGTTCCCAGGTGATGTCATCCATATAATCAAATCAAGATGGCCTAATAGATGTATGGAGACGGATGTACGGAGTCTGCTCCCCTCAGTGTGGTATCTTCAGCGGTCCCACCAACAGGTCAGCCTCCTCACTCCTCATGGCGAGCCAGGCCTCCTTCAGCACCAGCAGGGCGTGGTCCTCCACAGCTGAGAAGTTGTCCTGGCTGTGCGCCTCTGCCGACAGGGCACACCCCACCTCGAAGGATATGTCTACAGGACAGAGGATACTCCGGGACGCCCCCGTCACGATGTATCTGTACAACAAACAGAATAAGCTGTCTTAAAATGATCAATCAATGTGCCTAAAGGTAAGGGCACAATCCGCTGTATATGTATGTGCAAATACGTGCCAAAACGTGGGCAATCTTTGGGGATCCGTAAGTGGTAAGTACCGCCTCCGTACGAACTCGTAGGGAATCCAACGGATTTTGAAGCACGCAGACACACCGTAGAACTTTACGTGCAGGCAAAACCTTGTGTGCCATCGAGCTGCGGATTTGACCCCCGTACGTGCCAGTACGGCCGACGCGCCTGCCCTGTACAGCTTGAACATTTTCAAAAATAAGTGGCGGACGTGGCCTCTCAAAAAAAAAAAAACAACGTACGGACAAATTGCACGAACGGCGGGTTGTGCCCTTAGCTTTACACTCCTGACGTCGAATGATCGAAGTGGCATCACCTTCGGATGGCAAGGCCAGGCTAGCAGACGTAAGATCAAGAGTTACGGGTTTGATTCCTGGTTAGACTTAAATGTGTCATTGGGAAGGGCACTTAACATGACATTCTTCACTCCACACAGGTGTAAAAAAGGGTACCTAACTCTGGTTGGGAGATGGGGGTCCGACTTTTGATACCGCGTCCTAGACACAGTAGATAGCGCACAGTCCCTACGTGTACAGCCCGAAAAGGCTTTGGCTACCTTTTCTCGAGCTCCAATTTCTTTTGTATCAGAGATGGACATCATTTGCGACGAGCTACGTCTTTTGAAGTAGCGTGCTTAGCTTCTTACATTTCAAAAACAAGAACGCCAAACTAGAAGCGTATGTATGGACGACGAAGATGTTTTGATTTTCTAAACCTGATAACGGTAAAGGTACATATAGGAGAAAGGTACATATGATACCGTGAGTACAGCCGCCTAGCTTTCCGCTGGATGTTGTAGTCCTGGCGGGGTTCCGTGTTGAACAGGCGCCGGTACTCCTGCAAGTCCCTCCAGAAGTCTACAGCGTTCACCCATATCTAGTGGAGTGGTTTAAATTTAAGATCTTTGAAAAAAGTTTCGTCTGGAACAAAACTAATTAAACTGACATGTTATGGATTCAAGCAATTATTCAACATTTCACAATTATGCTGGTCGTTATCTGTTGAAAATTCCTTACAAAAACAATGGCATGAAGTGCGACGAAACAGATACCAGAGTGCAGACGTCGACGTAGGAGAAACTTTTTCTGTTACCTTGTTGCCTGACGCCTCACAGAACTGCTCGAAAAAGTTCCCGGCTCGTTTGTCAAGAACTAGAGTCTGCTCAACTTGCGTCACTTCCGTTTCCTGTGTGACGTCACTGCTCAGTTCTTCACGTTGGGCTTCTGCAGTTTTGGGACGGTTGGGTTGCTTCCCTGGGGATTTAGTTTCCACTTTTCTTTCGTGTTCACACTTTTTAGTCGGTGTACCCCTCCCTGTGTTGTTCGGTGCTGTAGGTGGTCGTGTTGCGGAGAGGCAGAATGACACCATTTTACTATCAGCACCGGTACTGGGACTACTCTTCGGTCGTCTTGTAGAGGAGGACGATTTTCTAGGCCGCACTTTCGTTATGGGAAATCGTCTCTCCAGTTCTTTCTTCATCCTAAGTTCTTCTTGTTTCTGCTTTGCTTCGTCTTTGCCTTTCTTGTTTTTCGAAGACGGTCTTGTGCGAGTGATGTTTGATTCCGACTGGAGCTGGTCGACTTGGGGGGTGCTGGAGTGGTTGTGCGTGCTCCGAGCGCTTCTGGACCTGCTGACACTTGTCTTGAATCTTTCAAACTCGTCGGCCCTGCATTGTAGTGATGATTAACGTTACATCAAAAGCGTGATTACATTAAAAGTTTTGTGAGCCTCCGTTGCAGACTCCCGTTTTTGCAGGTTTTTTGCAAAGTTACGTTTTTTATTACGTTCAAATCCCGTTTTGCTTTTTTTTTCCAAAGTTACATTTTTTTATCACGTTTCTTATTATGGGACGAAGTGGGTCGTAATTACAACTAATGAAAAAAACGTAATAAAAAAAACGGTTTTGAAACGGTATCTTATTTTAACGGTAAAACAGTCGGCGGGAATCTGCAATGGAGGCTTAAAAGTCATACTTAAAAGTCATACTTAAAAGTCATACTTAAAAGTCATACTTAAAAGTCATACACAATATACTTTGAGGAGACTTCGCTAAACCTGGCTGAGGTTTCCACTTTGTGGGCTCTAACCAGCGCTAGCTGCCGGCCTATCACCTGTTCAGGTAAAGCCGATTGTCTAGTTGGCGGACAGCTGGGACGCAGGGACATCCAACAGCCAAACTGCCTGTCTGGATGTGCCCTGCTCTTTCAACCGTCACTCTTAGTTCCTGACCGCCCTGCTTATAAATATTAATGAGGTTACCCTTATACGTCCGAGACAGCTTTTGAAAACGGAAAGCCTATTCTCTGATTGGCTGACAGCTGGTTTGGGGGTGACGTCCACGGGAACTAAGAGTGACGGTTGCAACGTTGAAAGAGCAGGGCACATCCAGACAGGCAGTTTGGCTGTTGGATGTCCCTGCGTAGGAGGATGCTCAGAGGCCACGCCGACAATGTGGAAACCTCAGCCCGATTTAGTCTGTCCAGGGGCTGTGCTCTTCGCAGGAGAGCCATACTTACTTTCCTTGGCCGCCTCCGTAGATGCGTCTGGCTGCCTCTGTAGAAGACCGGAGTCTGGGGATACAGGACTGGGGCCGTGACGTCACATCCGCCGTGTCGAACCCGAGAGATGTTGCTGGGGATATAGATTTTATCATTGCCATACGTTTCAAGGGTAAGTCGTACAATTCTGTCTGTTAATTACATGACTTGTGTGATTCTGTGTCGTTTACGGCAAAAAGACTTATGCTAACGTCACATTTTCAAACCGGGGCCAGGCCTGGCTGCTTGTGGAAAAGAAAAATAGAAATTATAAACGTAAAAATATACACAAATAATGCCCACGACTATTCTCTTTACGTCTTGCATAGTTTGGGGTCTTTTCGATCACACTTTTCGAATTCGTTCCCGACAGCTGCCGGCCGGGCTCCGGTTTGGAAATGTGACGTGGGCCTACAGAGTCAAAAAAACGTTCAACCGGCTACCTGAAGTAGGGCGCCCTAGGGACTCCACAGAAACGTCGCTCCCCTCGTAGCTGATGAGAGGGGAGCCCTGGTCTCTGCTGCGCAGGAAGCGCGGTAACCAGTACTGCAGCAGCGGCTGCACCAGCAGGCTCTGCGCCTCCTGGAGACGGTGGGGTCGCCAGTCACGAATCCTAGTAGATAGTCAAATTACATGGCTTTGAAGATAGTCAAAATAATGACAATATTTGTGTCTACATGCATGAATCTAAAGCTTTAGATTCGTAAAAAAAATTATCGGTTCTTGGTTTATGAGTCATCATTATGCAGATGTTGGCACACTGGCACAACAAAACCGTAGTGTGTTTTTGGCACACATTTAGACAGATTAGCCGAAGAGGCTTGTTGGGCCTCAGTCCGCCGTAAGGGAAAGTTGTCTTAAGTGATCTTAAGTGTCTTTCCCAAGGGTACAACGTCGGGGCACGGTGGGTATCGAACTCGGGACCTTTTGATTCCGAGCCGAACGCTCTACCAGTTACGCCACGTAGATTTGTAATATGCATGTTAAATAGCCTATTTGCCATGTTAAACAGGAGTGATTTGAAAAGTCTCCAAAGTACATTCTACCTTTGCAACCCCAGGTTCTGCTCCATCTCCGTGGACAGTCGTAAGGGGGAGCTGCTGTGTAGATACTTGGTTTGCAGCTTGGCGAGGAAAGCTCCCATCTTGTGTACGCACTGCAAAACAGAGGGAATCCTGATTAGAAAACGTCTATAGATACATCATGCCTTTTGACCAACTTTATAAGCCAGTATTGTACAGGCAATATCAAGTTGGCTATAACGTTAGGGTATTGACATTTCACAATTAAGAGCGTATAATTTCGACATGCTACGTCATTTTGTTTGTTTGTTTTATTGGGATCTCTAAACGTAGTATCACTATTCTTCCTGGAGTCCTACAATTCATAAACAATAAAAACAAAACATAAGCAACAAATCTTTTACAATTGATAAACAGAAATGTGACAAAATCAACTGAGGTCATTATATCTTATTGCTCTATGGTATAGCCAGGTATTTCTGGTTCAAATCCATAGTTACCAACTGTCAGTTACAATATCCTCTCCATCAACATTTAATCGCGTTTCAAACTGTGAGGAACAAACCTGTACAAATCTGGTATGGTCTGCATCCAGCCACAGACTCCACTTGACTTCGCCACTCGTGCTCTTCAAAAACTCTCCGAACTCTTTCACCGTTGCCTTGTCGGCGATACCTCGACCATACACCGCCAAGTAACCGGATGGATCCTCGTCAATACACCCCCTGTTACCTTCCTCCGTCTCCAGAGCGTTTAGATCAGAATTCACGCACATACACGCAGCAGGAGAGTGTAAGTAGGGACTAGCTCGTCCGCCATTATCAGCCATCTTTACAATTTCTCTCGAAGAGACTTTCTTCTTTCTCGAAGGCGGTTTGGACATGTAGACGTCGAAGCCCTTCTGTTTGAAGAGAGTGCCGTAACTTGTTGATGATGGTGGCGGGTTGGGTTCCTGGTCGCTCGGGGTGCTTGTGGTAGTCTCCGCGTGCTTTGCCCAGGCGTACCACTGCTTGGTTTGTGTTGGGTTCGTCTGGCCGAGACAGACACACATGCTCTTCACGAACCTAACACAAGATGGTGGACAAAGGTAAGCGGTGAATGTGCAGCACCATCAAATACTAGTAGTGTTTCTTTTGTATGATTTTTCATTCCGACAGCTGCATATCATGAATAACAAAATTCACACACACACATGTACACATGCATGCAGACACAAACACAGCCACACACAGACGTACATACACACGCACAGACCACCGACACACATACAGAGAGAGAGAGATTCACACAGACGCACACACACGGATGTACACACACACACACACACACACACAAACACACACAGACAGACAGACCTTGTTTCGTAATGCAACGCTTAGCTCAATGAAGTCGAGAAATAAGGAAAAAACACAGGAATACATCTAATGTAATGAATGCAAATTACTTGTCAAATTCTACATCTTCGTCGTTGATGGTGTCCTTAGCGGAGTCATCCTCTGTGTCCTCCAGACTGTACCGCGGGGCCCATGGTCTGTAGTCTGGGTCTACATGTAGGTACAGACCGGAGGTACAGGCGGGCACCTGGAGGTTTCATAATGTTGTTAGGACAGGTCGTTAGAGCAATGAGTCCTCGAGCTTTTTAAACACCCGATATAACAAACATGCATTTTATATCTGTATGGGAAATGCCTTAGCTACTGTGATTTTACCCTGCTAAAATAAAATGAAATAGATTAAATGCGTCCGCTGGTGCGCTGAGTACTAGCAATCGTCGAAAGTCGAGTTTGATGTTTTACAGTTTGGAAGTAGGCTATGACACAATCAACCACTGGTAAGAACCTAAACGTCATCGTAAACAAACTAGTTGCATTTACAGGACACGTTCATGAATATGTCTAGAAAACAATAGTTTTTCAATCGTACTAAGATGGCGACGTAAAAACTATGCAACCGTACCCTAAGCTCATAACAGGTGGTTCAAACGGTCCTTTCAATAGCTAGTGTTAGAGTTACGGCTCCTTGAGCTCTTCAAAGTCATAAGAAATCTTTGGATGAACTATACTAAGGTTACCTGGGACAGTAGCTTGGCCAGGCGGTACTTGGAGTAGTACCTGCTCTGTAGGAAGGCGGGAAGGCGGTGGACCTTGATCCAAACCAGTCCCTGCAGTTTGTCCAGCTGTGCTCCCAACGAGTCATCTGAATAGCATATTGGAAAAGAAAATAATGTTATCAGGTTGGTAGAACATAGGATGTTGGAGTTTCCTTTTACTCTCCAAGCAGAGGTTGGTGGGAAAAATCGTGACCTTTTCCTTTCATAGAAAAAAAAGATATGAAAGGAAAAGGTCACGATTTTTTCCACCAACCTCTGCTTGGAGAGTATTTCCTTTAACACGACCACTTAATGTCTCACCCGCTTTATACGTTTCTATGCCTATTAGACCCTATGGATGAAACGGGACGAGGGGATACAAACTTAGCCACGTTTGGGGCTGTGTTCTCGCCGCAAAAGCGCCACCTACATCGGGTACTTATAGCGGCGAGAAGCAGTTCTTCAGTTACATGTAGAAGCTGTCTGATAGGCACTGAAACATAAGCAGTTAAGACATCACTAGTTGTGTAAAGAAAAACTCCAGTTTGATAGATCGGGAACAGAAAAATGTGTTCCATACTCTATACTACAAGTGGTTAAGTGATAGCATGTCTTCTTCTTCTTCCCGTTGATGCCCACAATCTTGAAGAAGATTATACTGGCATATTTGGGGGGTGGTGACGCTCGCACTTGTAGACGTAATACTCGTTAGTCCATTAACAGTCCATGGTCGATACCCTTGAATCCGTCAGTTGTCTTAGGTAGGCTGTTATGAAGCAGGGGCCCGAGGCACAAATGTGTCTACTGTGGCGGCCTCGACTGCCACTGCTGGTAAACAATTCCAGTCCTTGATTGTTCTTGGCAAGAATGACCCGTCTCTGTATAGTGTTCTAGTGGTGATTTGCTTGAACTGGTAGTCATGTAGCTTGTAAAAGTTGTTTAGGTTCTATATATACCAGTATACGACCAAAACCGACCCACCTTCCCTGCTGGCTCGCCGGCTCTCCCGTAAGAACGGAGTCGGGTTCTCCCCCCTGTTCATGGCCCGCATGGCCCGACAAGCCCAGCACCCTCCCCCGACCATGTCGAAAGCCCCGGCCTCGGCGTTGTAGCGAAGCCGCAAGGCAAAGGACGGCAGGCCGAGGAAGGCGTTGAAATATTCCACGAACAGCGCATCGTTATCCAAAAACAACTCCAAATTGTCTAAATTAACATCTGGAGGTTCCGAGCTTAGCTTCAAGACAGGCATTTTTCTTCTGATGGTTTTGATATGTCGTAAAAAGGAATAACAAATTGTGACGTCATAATGTGACAATGTCACAAGAGGGAATTAAACAATGACGATTTAAGTTGTTCTAGAACATGTATGGCGTAGGTATACGTAGAACGCGAAGATCGTGTAACTTGTTTAGCTGTACGCTTGGTCTTTGCAATATGTTCAGGTCTTTTTAAAACCAAAGTTTAAGTTATTTCTTTTATTCCTATTATTTTTCTTTGTTGTGTTAGTTGATACCACTCTATGGCCTATTGATTCCAAAATTTCAAGAGGTGTATGTTTTCGACAACGTTTGTTGCTATGTAGTTGTGTTTGCGGGTTTTAATTTAAAGGGATACATGTATATTGTAAAATTTTGGCGCCAAAATTTCAAAAGTTCTGAACTTAAAGGTCTGTGGGTTTAAATTTAAAGCAACATGGCACAAGAAGCTGTTGATGGATTGTAATGACATTTGGTGCGTGGGTAGTTGTTTACTAGTATAGAAAGAATTGTGATATGATCTATACTAAACATTCATAGTCATCTCTTCAGGTATAAGTATTTATAAGATTTATTAGTACATGTATTGACATGGCTAGTATACAATGCCAACATATTAGGCAGACAATACTTTTAGTATGGTTATATCTTTGAATATATTTACATCACACAACATTTTGTTATAAAATAAAACAACATTCAACTTGAAATAATTTTGCATCCAAATCCTTAAAACAGGTTGAACTGACTCAGATTTTTTACCATATTCTTTGAAAATGTAACTGAGAATGATATAAGAGCTAATACATGTCTGTTCAAGAGACCACTTTGCCATGTGGCTTGTGCAAATGTACATCATACATTGATTTGTGGAAAATCCAGAAAGTTGCATTAGACGTCCTTTAAGCTTAGAGTACACACCTTGTTACTTGCTTAAAATATGTTTTGGCCATCCTGCAATCTACCCATTACCTTTAAACTACAAATAGGAGTCTCCGAATACAACGGTTATCTTTTTTGTCTGCCAGGGCACTTTGAGAAATATGCATGACATCAGTCCAATTAAAAAGATACTTTTGGCCTGTATCTTGTCTTGTCAGAAGTGAACTATAGCCAAACATCTGTTCTTTCTTCAGCGATATCTAGGAGTAATATAGGGCTTAGGTCAGTGCAAAAGGTATACATTCCAAAATAATGTAGTATAGAACTGACATATTCACTGACATGCACGTCTAACAGATATCTCAATTTGACTGCTCCAAATTGCGCCAGATATTGAAAACAGACTTGCAAACCCGCAAAATTTTTTGCCTGAAGTGGCCCAAAATGTTAACATGCTTTTATTCAATGCAAACCCCTTCTTGATGAATTTTTATCAATTGTACGATGTTATTGGTAACACTGCAATTTTAAATAAAGTAATCTGAAAACTGAAAATGTGCCATATTGGGCACGGCCATTTTGTTGGCTCATCTGGGCTTCATACGCAAATGCATCGCACAGATTTGCAGAGTTGGCACAATTTCCTATAGTGCAATTTTGTGCAGTAGAGTGAGTTGTCACAGTTGCAATAGGAATGTCATGCTCTCTCATATTTGCCAGCTACAGTTACACCACTTTCAGTTGCAAAGATTATACATCAGTAATCAGAGTCACAATAGTTAACGTTTATAGTCATAAATATAATCATCAAACCCTGGATCTACAGTTTTAAAACCTATAAAATCAAAGGGGGTGCCCTAAAAATAAAATCTCACAAGCAAAACTGCATGTCTAAAACAGAAAAAGGTGGGAGGGGGGTTATTCATTCAAAAACATACATAATATTATGTACCCTATTGGAGTAGTTCATTCCCCATAATGGAACAAAGAATTTGAAGACTTGGTCATATCAAGGAGCTCCTTGGTCATATCTTCCCAACAACAATATTAATATTAGTACATCTGTTTAGTACATCTGTGTTAGGTTTATCAATATACAGTTAAAACAATTTTGCTTAAATCCCAGTCTGCTAGCATTAAGATAGCAGATGAAGGTGTCATCAATTCTTCAGACAAAGAAATCTCTTCAGGTACTCCGGAAGTGGTAACTTCTTCACAGCTTTCGGGAGATAAGTCTCTCCTATAGATTTCCTTATCTTGTATAAGCAGAGGTCCTTAAGAGTCCTTGGGTTGTTGGACAGCTCTAGAAGCCTGTCGCAAAGCTGGTTGTCCCTCACAATTTCATTGGGCATCTGTCCATTGTCGTTCCGGAGGTCAAACTGTCCCGACGCTCGGATCAGTAAGTTCAGGCTCTCGTCGTCGTTTGTGTTGTTCAGCCCACGAGCCTGGATGAGAGAAGCCCGGTACACCGGCGAATACCCGTTGTAGTTTTCGGTCTGGACTTCGGCGCCGTACTGTAAGAGGATTTCCACGGCTTCGAGGTTCCCCTTCATAGACGCCCAACTGAGAGGGGTGTCGCTGTTGTAGTCTAAGGAGTTGACTGTAGCTCCGTGTTGAAGGAGGACTTTAAGACACGGAGCGTTGTTGCGGAAGGCAGCCCAGTGCAGGGGTGTGTCTTGGTTCCCGTCGGGTGCGTTGATGAACGCTCCGTGCTGTAGGAGGATGGAGACACAGTTGGAGTCTTTCTCAGCAGCATAGTGAAGAGCTGTACGGCCATAGCCATCCTTGGAATTTACCTGCAACAGAAATATCCCCGTCTAAAATAAATCTTCATAACAATGCCAATAAGTTTGCAGTACGTTCATCTTATCTTACAAATGGTCCCAAGTACTGGTTCAAAATAACAAAGAAACTTAAACTGCCTGCAGTTTCTCTTGCATTGTCACTGCAAATGAAGATTTATGAAGGCTTGTAGTAATTGCTAACTAAAGGCTCCCTTTCCACTAGACCGAAATCTTGACTATACAGCAACCAAAAGTGAAGTTGTGTGAAATTATGATTTCATAACTAGTGTATGATGCAAGACGTAAAAGTATGACTTAACTTAAGTTAAAGGACAACAATACACTCAAAACCTAAATGATTTGATCGTTATCTATGAAATTTATTGAGAGATCTGCCAAAGGCCCTAGGGCGATCTGACTTGCCTAGCATGTACCCAAAAGCGCAACTTTCAATGCAAAATGTGCCAGAAATTTGGTATCCTTAAATATTTTAAAAATGGGAATGACTTCAGTTTCAATGGCCAAATCCAGTATTTGAATTTTTGACAGCAGCGCACTTGGCACCAAAAGTGCATTCAAAATATTAGATGGAAACCTGAGTGCATAATACATGTAGAGGCCCGTGTGATACCCCAATTATCATCTGGTCTGAAACACCTGTATGTAATGTTATTACAACCCTGATACATTGTATGACATTAGAGCTTTTACATGGAATGTCACCACACAATACATGGAGATGTGAGTTAGTATACTTACATCAGCTCCTCTCTCCAGGAGCATTTCCGCACAGCGAGCATCACTGACCATACAGGCGCAGTGTAGCGGGCGCAGAGTCCCGTGGACACAGTTGATGTCCGCGCCCTTGTTGATCAGGTCCTCCACATCGTCCTTGGTACAGATCTCCCAATCACAGATCACGTGGATCAGCCTCTCGTTCAGCTCGTAACAGGTCTGGGTGTTCTCCATGATGTACCACATGGTCATGGGAGATACAGGAGGCTGTGGGAACAATACAGTGATATTATTACAAACAGTGTAAAACAGTGGTATACAGAATTTCATACTTAAGAAAGAAGGGAAATATCATTTATGTAGATAAATTGAGAGGGAAATGACATCTATTCTATTTCCACTTCTGACTTCTTTTCTATATTCAGTGGGAGATAAATTGTCCAACATCTTCAAAATCATTTATAAATGGGTTGGATCATTCATAAATTCTAGGAACAAATTGGTATTGTGAACATTGACAGATAAAATGTAGTTATACGTTCTTCAGATACTACTAGTACTTCCCTTAAATGGAGCAGTATTCAAATGCCATAATACTTTATTAAAAGTTTTAAAAAAAACATAGGTCAAGGCCATCAAAATCAGCATTGAAGAGAAAGAGGCAGGTAAAACAATGGTCAAGATATGCAAATAAGTACCTCAATTTCTCTATGTACTTTGGCCATCTCCTTACACATAAAGGCAAGGTCATCTCCAGCTGTTTTTATTTTTGCCCCACTCATTGATTAAGAGCCCATGTTGATTTTTGTTATTAAATCTTTTATTTTTTATGTTTTGGAAATACATTTTCCCCAGTTTCATGACATGAGGTTCAGTGAGAAATTTGGGTCAGTTGAGGTGAATTTTTTGTCTGTCCCATCAAGCAAATTTCCATCCCAGGGTGGAGGGTTGGGTCTTGGAGACAACCTTATATAAATACCATAAAAAGCCTTCATAATCAATGGGTCAAGTCTCAGAGGCAATATGATCCCCTGAGTTATTCCCCACTTTTAGACGTGAGTGTTTACAGAGAGATGCTGACTGAAAGGCACAGAATGTCACCATGCAGTGCTGCCGTGGGAGCTTGATAAAAATAAACTTGTTGTTGTTTTTCACTGATATTTAAAGCCTGCTATCATATCAACTTATCAACATACTTCAATATGCAAGGGTCAACAAATATATGTGGCAGACAGTCACACTACACGCAAAATAATCAAAATATATACAAACATTGTAAATTCTATTTCATTTTATCAGGAGTTAGATTATTATAAGGCTGAGGCTATTGATGGGTTTTCCTGTCAATAAGAATTCTATTTTCCCTATAGAAATGGTGATCCTGTCAATAAGAGTTTTTTTCCCAATATTGACAGGAATGAATGTGTTTGCGTAGCTAATCACAGAATACCTTATTAATATTACAGCCTTAAAATAATTGATAATCTTGTGAATGGTACCTTATCAGGCTGTCAACCCTATAAACTCTTACATAAACCTAACATTACATGGATATCCCTGTATTAATGATAAATAATATATAATAATAAAATAAGACTAAACAAAAGTAACTTCGACCCACTGCTCATGAGTTTAACACAATACTACTAGAGTAGAGTAGTGTAGAGTTACTGTAAATGCAGAAATGTTGGCGGTGGTTTTATGTTTGCAGTTTTCGTGGTTGCCAATTCACTGCGAACTTAAAATCACCGCGAATATTTGTCCATTACAGTATGTGACTACAGTAGATAATGATACCGCAACCTTAAAACCACTGTGTACACTCCATTTTCGCACTACCGCGAATTTAAATCCCCACGAACTTAAATGCATTTACAGTACTGTAGGACTGGCAGACCATATCAGCAACTGATCAAATAGGGGCTGACTGTCTCAAACTCATTCCTTTTTATCCTGTCAATAAAGATCTTTATTTTTGTACCAGATTGACAGGATGTTCCTGTCAATAACCCCGTGGCTATTATTGACCTTTAGCTGACCCTAAATAATGCCTCAGTTCGTTTGAGCTGGTGCACAAGAATTTAAATAGACTGGCCTGTGTGAAAATACACAATCTAGCATTTCTCCTTTTTTATCAGTTACCAAGCTACAAAGGAGCTTTTATCTTGTACCTAGCCTGGACTGCCAGAATTTCTGCTTACAGTAGTCCGTCATGTGACCATAATCTTGTTGTAATTATACACATTACAATTTTGTTGTTGTTGTTTCTGACACACAGCCCCTCCCCCCACTGTGCATACACTGAAGCGATATCCGTCCAAATAATAAAAGGTGAATACAACTCCAACCTGCATAATGACTCAATTAAGAAACTGCGACTTGTTATGACTTCCCCAAACGTCTTTTGCATAGCATTATTTTCATAAAACCCTGTGTTTATTTCTAGTATTAGGAAGGGGCAGCTGCAAATTATGAAGTCAGCTGACTCTAAATACCCGGCGATTCCTACAAAATATCGACCAGTTAACCCATGCCAAACACCATCTACATTGCCAGAAGACGTTCTTTCTATCAATGGTGTAAGCATTTTGCTGTTGACCGGTAGAAATAAACACAAATCTTACCAAAAACGGTGAGAGCCGGTCCGTCCAGCCGGAACACTATGTGTACACTGTGTACAGTAGGCTGATGACCTTTGACATTCAAGATGGCGGACATTCACGTCGAGGAGGCCAAGTCATAGGATGTTCGAGAAAAGCCCCTCTTTATTTGACTAGCATAACTCTTGGTAGGGATATCAACCTTGGTAGGAATGTTATATTGTTGTTTTTTGTACACTGGATGTAATTTTGGCTGACTTATAGTTGAAATTGCGCTGGAAATCGCAGAATCGGCACGGCAGTTTCGAATGGTTGTTTCGAATACTAGTAGGTTCCTGACCGACATGACGATTTCCCATTTAAAAGCCTGAATGTCATCCCATTTCTATCGGGGCTTCTTGCGGGTCCGGTAGTATTAAATCGCAGTTTCTTTGGGATTCCTAGTCAAAAGAGGAGAGGATGACATTGTCCGCTGTTTGTTTGAATTCTTTGAACAGAAGAGGGCAAAGCTTTAGGAAGATATCCATGGTGTCCTAGACAACTGTGCTCTCTCGACGAGACTGTAACGTTATTGAGACTGTTACCCATATGTTGATGTATCAAATAAAGTTTTGAAACTTCTTGATACAATTTTGATTTTTGTAATTCTTTTTCCGTCAGGTTGACAGTGTCTGATTTGCGTGTACCACTCATAATCAGTTAAGAGTTTGCATGAGACCGGAGGGGAGCTTGTCTGCTATTATCCACTGTCGTTGTGGTGCTATATTTTTAGCTAATACTGTGGTCTTGTGTAAGCTTCCAGAGGTTTGCAAAGAGCAAGGTGAATGAGGACACAAGTATAAGTACGTTTTCGAATGCAGACTCATTATTGTTACCCGCCTATGTAATACACAAGCACACACATTAACAAACTAGAGTTCGGCGACCTCATACCTCCATGAACATTTAAAGCTCTTGTTAATTTCATGCAAATGACTTAATATTAACATGATTTATGCATGGTGTTGTTCATCATTGAATAACGTACAGTACACATGTCACAAGTAAAATTCCCAATTCAGATCATCAATCATTAAGTTATTTGCAATTTTTGCATAAATTATGCAAGTAAGTTCCTCATTTGCATATTTGATATCTGCATATGTTCCACCGATTATAATTAACAAGTGTTACATTTATCGAAGTCCAGTTATTGCAAATAATGGAATCATACAATTTCCTCATTAATTATGCAAATTAATTCCTCATTTGCATAAAATGCATATCATTATGAACATCTTTGCCCAAGCTACTTGCATACCTAAAATGCAGGCAATCCGTCGTTCCTTTCTGCAGTTATCCTCTTTGGAG
The DNA here is from genome assembly GCF_000003815.2 of Branchiostoma floridae. NCBI lineage: Eukaryota > Metazoa > Chordata > Leptocardii > Amphioxiformes > Branchiostomatidae > Branchiostoma > Branchiostoma floridae. The sequence continues at coordinate 21,670,431 of NC_049985.1, read as the reverse complement.
TGTCTTGACAAAAACACCCCTGCAGTTTCACAATTAAATGTTAGGGGACTGAAACTTTCCCCACTTTGTCATGACGTTAAAAGTTATCTACCACCCAAATGTCACGACCATATCACATCTGAGACGAGAGATACATTGAAAAAACTGCTATGATAGAATATTCTCATTAATCATGCAAATGTACTCCTATTTTGCATAATTAGTACTTTATCTTGTACAACATTGTCTAAGGTACCTACATACCAAAAATCATGAAAATCCGCTGTTCCCTTCTTGAGTTATCGTCTTCAGAAGTTTTTGACAAAAATGCCCCTGCTATCCCAAAACTAGACGCTAGGGGGCCCAAACTTATGTCATTTCTTCCTGAGCACAAGAGCTATCTAATACTTAAAAATCGTGACCATAGCATGTTCAGAACACCAAGATAGCAAAACCGGAAGTTGCGCTGCAGTACCAAGGGGAGCTGCTAGGGGGCCCAAAATCTAATCATTTCCAGCTTTCATCACACCCTACCAACACATCAAGTATCAAACCAATCCACCCAGCCGTTCTTGAGTTATCTTGTTTACACACACCACAGACACACAAACGCGGGGTAAAATATAACCTCCATGACATTTTATGGAGGTAATTAAACACATACCACAAGGGACAGACAATATTTACAATTGTTGGCGACAGTTTTATTTCATACATCAAGAATTAACTTCTAGACGATCTCGGCGAGTGTGGATTACAACTTTATGACAAAAAGACAGAGTTCGTCTCAAAAGATTCTCCAAGCTAATTGAACTTTAGTTGTGTGTATGTTTGTTTAAATCTTTGTCAAAACTTTTATCTATTTTTAAAGTTTTGCTCTCTTTTCTTCATACAATTCAAACAAACAGCGCACTATATCATCTGCCCCTCTTTTGACTTGGAATCCCAGGGACACAGGCTTGGACGAGATTTCCCATGATTTCACTTCTAACATATCTCCCACTAGAGATTCTTCCTGATACAACATGGCAATTTTCTTCACACGATACTTCAACACGTCCCCAGATAGCGATGGGTAGCAACCTGTCTTCGTACCAAGAGCAGCAGTGTCGGAACAGAGTCGTATGAAAACGGACTGGTTAGTATGCCCGTTTTCATCTATATCACTCTCAACAATGCTAAACTTGTGAGAATACATTGGAGTATTTGGCGACACTGGCGACAGGTCAAATGTTGGCCGGGGGCCTTTTCTCTTCCTCCGCAGATGTTGTGGAAGGGCGATGGGTTGCCGACTCGACATATCCACATGGACCAGCTGTGTGTTAAAGACACATATGCTGTCCTTGGAGTCAGTTCCAAGACGAACATTCCCCTTGAAGACATATGATGACTTGCCAACGTGCCCAATCTCAGCCACAACCTCTACAGTGGAGTTGGTTCCCACGTCAGTGTAGTACGCGGGTTGGAGATGGAACTCTTGGTAACGTAGGAAACTAGTGGCTGTCTCCGAGTAACCGGGGATGCGGAAAAACTCGGACCTCTCAGCTCCCGGAATGTTGATCATGTGCGAGAGGATCCACGGTGTCAGGACGCCTGTGCGATCGAAGTGGAACGGACTGAGCTCGAACGTGGCTACAAGTTTGGTGCCGTCTTCACTCAACCTGGTCTTCATGGCGACTCCTAAATCTACAGTATTAAAGATGTATCGAGTATATGTACGTTTCGTCTAAGTCCCCAGGGGACTAAAGAGTAGCTGCACGATACACTGCACTGTGCTGCATTATACCATGCCCCTTGCACCTGGTAACCTTTGATCTCCAATATGGCGGACACCAATAAAGGGGGAGGGGTGTAGAAAGTGAACATTGGAATACATCGTGAAACCAGGAAAACAAATCACTTCAAAAAAAGCTTGATCGATATAAAGAAAAAAGACATAAATAAATTGCACCAGGATTTCACCCTCAATCTCAATGGGTCAGTCCAGCCAATAGCACGACTTAATTGGAAAACAGCTTGAAAATGCATGTACTTGTAACGTAGTTATCGTAAAAACACTGACAAATGAATTCACGCATACGCGAGCGCACACACACAAACGAACATATGCACACAAACACACAGAAAGATATACAATGCTGTCCATATCTAGATATTTAAACCACAGAGAAAACGGACAATATTTCCAATTGCACATAACAAATTTATTTCATACATAAAATTTAACAACCCCTGGGCTGTCTCGTCGAGAGTGGATTTGTGAAATTTAAGAACTGACTAAGTCCTGGACACCCGTTGACGTCCACTTGTGCTTTTAAAGCTTTGCTCTCTCCCCTGCAAAGAATTCAAACGAACAGCGCACTATGCAATCTTGTCCCCTTTTCACAAGGAATTCCAGGGAAACAGGCTTGGATGAGATTTCCCATGACTGCACTTCTAACATGTCTCCCACTAGAGATTCTTCCTGAAACAACATGGCGATTTTCTTCACACGATACTTCAACACGTCCCCAGATAGCGATGGGTAGCAGCCTGCTTTCGTACCAAGAACAGCGGTATCGGAACAGAGTCTTATGAAAACGGACTGGTTAGTATGCCCGTTGCCATCAATATCACTCTCTACAATGCTAAACTTGTGAGAATACATTGGTGTATTTGGTGACACTGGCGACAGGTCAAATGTTGGCCGGAGACCCTTTCCCTTCAGCCGCAGATGTTGTGGAAGTACGATGGGTTGACGAGTTGATATATCCACGTAAACTAACTGGCAGTTGTAGTGACACAAGATGTCTTGTGATGTTGCAAGCCGAACATGTCCCTGGCATATCCAAGATGTCTTACCAACGTACCCAACCCCAGCCACAACCTCTACAGTGGAGTTGAACTTGACTTTGGTGTAGAATTCTGGATGTAGATGGATTTCTTGGTATCGTAGGAAGCTGGCGACCGTCTCAAGGAAACCTGGCATGTAGAAGACGGCTGACTGCTCTGGTCGAGAATACATAATCAGCTTCGAGAGCGTCCATGTTGTCAGGAAACCTGTATGGTCAAAGTAGTAAGGAGAGAGTTCATGCGCAGCCACAAGTTTTGTGCCGTCTTCACTCAATCTGGTCTTCATCTTGATCCATTTACTTTGACAGAGACCAATGAATGGCCAAAGTACTTAGTTCGTTGGCAAAAAAAAATGGGTAAAGTACAATACCCGAGATCAGAGTTCAGCTTGCAATAGCGCCATGCGCAGTTTGCCTCGCTCCCTATGAACTTGGTGAAGTCCATGAATGTTGTCATTGGGTATCGTTTTATTTTCGCTAATTATTATCTTTTCTGAATGATAAAATTGACTGCTAAAATAGACCAGTTATGTACAACACCGGGCGTTTAATATATGCACCTACCAAATCAAGCATTTTTTGTTCGACTTTTGCAATTTTTTAGTTTGTAATAATACGTCTAAACTAGTCGTTCCTACCTTGGTTGTGAGTGGAATGACCCATTGGGGAGGGACTCATTTCAATCTTTGAACTCAGTTTGAACTCTTTCATCGAAAATGCTAGAGTTAAACTCACATCTCTAGATCTCTTCAAGCTAATAGATAAATCTGACATCGATTCGCCACATCATTTTTTAATGCAAAAAAAATGCTCTTTTTGCCTCAGAGAAACAAACTGAGTTTTTTTGACCAAAAAGTTGCATATTTCATGTCCAAAAATTATTCTGCACTCAATAAAGTTGATTTGAAGAAAATCGGACATCTAAGTTGACTAAATGGAACAAGGACATTATATTGGGTGGTGAGTATCTCCGTTAACTGATCATTTAATCGACGAATACTGGTAAATGGGCCGGTGTGCAGTGTTCTGTTGCAGTGAACCGGAAGTTGTTCTGGTAAAAGGCAGCAATATCGGTCGCCAGAAAACCCCATACAGACGGCGAAACAAAACAAAAATTGTTCCTTTGTGTGAATTTCGATGGGACAAATCACGCCTTGAAATACTCTGTGTCCTCAAATGACATCGCAGAGATTCTTGGACATGTCAGAATTATGACTACACATTCAATGGTCTTCTGAGATGTATCGTGACGGTACAAATTATTACTAAATTCTTCAGTGACCTGAAGCTTTCGGCGCGCTTTCTAGCTCCTCCCACTACGGACTACAGCTGTTGTTCGCTGTCGGTCAATTTCCTTTGATAACTTTATCTTCAA
>NC_049985.1:21662722-21666146 GCF_000003815.2 Branchiostoma floridae | reverse complement strand
CACACCAATATATGTCCTGATTCCATTGAGTCAACTTAGATGTCCCGATTTTCTTCAAATCAACTTTATTGAGTGCAGAATAATTTTTGGACATGAAATATGCAACTTTTTGGTCAAAAAAACTCAGTTTGTTTCTCTGAGGCAAAAAGAGCATTTTTTTTGCATTAAAAAATGATGTGGCGAATCGATGTCAGATTTTCTTCAAACTAACTTTATTGTGTGCGGAATAATTTTTGGACATCAAATATGCAACTTTTTGGTAAAAAAACTCAATTTGCTCCTCTGAGGCAAAAAGAGCATTTTTTCGCATAAAAATACGGGTACTGAAACAAACTATGCCATGCACTTTTGCGCCTGGTGAAAATTGAACACTGGTAAATCGACTGTTATATGATTACAACGCATATTTCGGAGAACAGTCCACAAATATCTAACCCATACAAGAGCGACGTGGAATTAAAAAGACAGCTTTTGTCTTGACCGCGTACGAAGTCCGTGGTTTATGACAAGACAAGCATGTACATGCAACACATACTTTAGATATTTGAGAAGTGTTTGCATGCTAAATGCATATTTTGGAAACACGTGGAAACTTATCTGTTGTAATATGTTGTCATTTTTTTTTCACATAAAATCACATTCTTAGCTAGGACGTCGACACCGGCTAATGTGAAATTATGTGAAACACTTTCACATAAAATAACATTTTGATCTGTTATGTGAAAATATGTGATTTCAACTTCACATAATTTCACATTCGCCTCCGTCCAGTTTCACATCCCTTCACATTTTAACACATTTTACATTCACATTTTTTGGGTCACGTTTTTGGGTTGTGCGATTTCACATAATCGACTCAGATTTTTCGTAGGGGCACATTATTTCACATAGAATAACATTTGACGATTCACATTTTGAAAATAAATCACATTTTGCGTTTCACATTTTTCTAAAGGAAGTCACATTAAATCACATTTTCGTGGCATCGTGCACAAAATTCACATAATTTTCACATTTATTACAGCGTTATTTAGTTCAGAAAACAACATTCTCCGTGCGGTCACGGTTACGGCTAATATACAGTCTACCAGGCCTGCATACAAACACTTCAAAATGCGTGGTCAACATTCCTGTTTGGATGACATTTTTAAAAGTTGTACAAGACGCCCGTACTTGATAATACCACACAAGAATCCTTGATATATCTTATAATCTTAAAACAAAACTTGTTAATTTTCTACAGCGCTATTTAGTTCAGAAAACAACACGAATCCATTCTCCGTGCGCAACCGTTTCGGCTAATCTAAAGTCTTTCGGACCTGCATACAAACACTTTAGAATGCGCGGTCAATATCCCTGTTTGGATGTCCTTTTTAAAAGTTGTACAAGACGCCCGTAGGTAATAATGCTACACAAGAATCCTACATATCAAATAATCTTAAAACAAGACATGTCCTTTTTCTACGGCGTTATTTAGTTTAAAAAACAACACGAATCCATTTTACGTGAGCCACCGTTTCGGCTAGTATAAAGTCTTACGGACCTGCATACAAGCACTTTAAAATGCGCGGTCAATATCCCTGTTTGGATGTCCTTTTTAAAAGTTGTACAAGACGCCCGTAGGTAATAATGCTACACAAGAATCCTACATATCTTATAATCTGAAAACAAAACTTGTTAATTTTCTACAGCGCTATTTAGTTCAGAAAACAACACGAATCCATTCTCCGTGCGGTCATGGTTACGGCTAATATACAGTCTACCAGGCCTGCATACATACACTTAAAAATGCGTGGTCAACATTCCTGTTTGGATGACATTTTTAAAAGTTGTAGAAGACGCCCGTACTTGATAATACCACACAAGAATCCTTGATATATCTTATAATCTTTAAACAAGACTTGCTAATTTTCTACAGCGTTATTTAGTTCAGAAAACAACACGAATCCAATTTCCGTGCGCCACCGTTTAAGCTAAAGTCTACTAGGCCTGCATAAACCACTTCAAAATGCGCGGTCAACATCCCTGTTTGGATGTCCTTTTTAAACGTTTTTCAAACCGCCCGTGGGTGACAACGCTACATAAGAATCCTATATATCTTATAATCTAAAAACAAGACCTGTCAATTTTCTACAGCGTTATTTAGTTCAGAAAACAACACGAATCCATTCTCCGTGCTCCACCGTGTACGCTAAAGTCTACCAGGCCTGCATACAAACACTTCAAAATGCGCGGTCAACATCCCTGTTTGGATGTCCTTTTTTAAAAGTTGTACAAGACGACCGTAGGGAATAATGCTATACAAGAATCCTATATATATTATAATCTGAAAACAAGACCTATCAATTTTCTACAGCGTTATTTAGTTCAGAAAACAACACGAATCCATTCTCCGTGCTCCACCGTGTACGCTAAAGTCTACCAGGCCTGCATACAAACACTTCAAAATGCGCGGTCAACATCCCTGTTTGGATGTCCTTTTTTAAAAGTTGTACAAGACGCCCGTAGGTAATAATGCTACACAAGAATCCTACATATCTTATAATCTGAAAACAAGACCTGTCAATTCTCTACAGCATTATTTAGTTTAGAAAACAACACGAATCCACTCTCCGTGCGGTCAACGTTTCGGCTATTATAAAGTCTACTAGGCCTGCATAAACCACTTCAAAATGCGAGGTCAGTATCCCTGTTTGGATGTCCTTTTTAAAAGTTGTACAGGCCGCCCGTGGGTGACAATGCTACACAAGAATCCTATATATCTTGTGATTTAAAAACAAGACTTGTCAATTTTCTACATCGTTATTTAGTTCAGAAAACAACACGAATCCATTCTCCGTGCGGTCACCGTTTTGGCTAATATAAAGTCTACCAGGCCTGCATATAAACACTTCAACATGCGCGGTCAACATCCTCGTTTGGATGTCCTTTTTAAAAGTTGTACAAGACGCCTGCAGGTAATAATGCTACACAAGAATCCTATATATCTTAAAATCTGAAAACAAGACTTGTCAATTTTCTACAGCGTTATTTACTACAGAAAGCAACACGAATCCATTCTCCGTGCGGCCACCGTTTAATGCGTGGTCAACATCCTCGTTGGATATTCTTTTTAAAAGTTGTACAAGACGACCGTAGGTAATAATGCTATACAAGAATCCTATATATATTATAATCTGAAAACAAGACCTATCAATTTTCTACAGCGTTATTTAGTTCAGAAAACAACACGAATCCATTCTCCGTCTTCCACCTTGTACGCTAAAGTCTACCAGGCCTGCATACAAACACTTCACAATGCGCGGTCAACATCCCTGTTTGGATGTCCTTTTTTAAAAGTTGTACAAGACGCCCGTAGGTAATAATGCTACACAAGAATCCTACATATCTAATAATCTTAAAACAAGACCTGTCCTTTTTCTAC
>NC_049985.1:21654186-21661830 GCF_000003815.2 Branchiostoma floridae | reverse complement strand
GCGTTATTTAGTACAGAAAACAACACGAATCCATTCTCCGTACGGTCACCGTTTCGGCTAATATAAAGTTTTATTGGACCTGCATACAAACACTTTAAAATGCGCGGTCAACATCCCTGTTCGGATGTCCTTTTTAAAAGTTGTTCAAACCGCTATAACCGGTAGTAATGCTACACAAGAATCCTATATATATTATAATCTGAAAACAAGACCTATCAATTTTCTACATGCAGCGTTATTTAGTTCAGATAACAAAACGAATCCATTCTCCGTGCTCCACCGTTTAAGCTAAAGTCTACCAGGCCTGCATACAAACACTTCAAAATGCGCGGTCAACATCCCTGTTTGGATGTCCTTTTTTAAAAGTTGTACAAGACGACCGTAGGGAATAATGCTATACAAGAATCCTATATATATTATAATCTGAAAACAAGACCTATCAATTTTCTACAGCGTTATTTAGTTCAGAAAACAACACGAATCCATTCTCCGTGCTCCACCGTGTACGCTAAAGTCTACCAGGCCTGCATACAAACACTTCAAAATGCGCGGTCAACATCCCTGTTTGGATGTCCTTTTTTAAAAGTTGTACAAGACGACCGTAGGTAATAATGGTACACAAGAATCCTACATATCTTATAATCTGAAAACAAGACCTGTCAATTTTCTACAGCGTTATTTAGTTCAGAAAACAACACGAATCCATTCTCCGTACGGTCACCGTTTCGGCTAATATAAAGTTTTATTGGACCTGCATACAAACACTTTAAAATGCGCGGTCAGCATCCCTGTTCGGATGTCCTTTTTAAAAGTTGTTCAAACCGCTATAACCGGTAATAATGCTACACAAGAATCCTATATATCTTATAATCTGAAAACAGGACCTGTCAATTTTCTACAGCGTTACTTAGTTCAGAAAACAACACGAATCCATTCTCCGTGCGGCCGTTTAAGCTAAAGTCTTCCGGACCTGCATACAAACACTTCGAAATGTGCGTTGAACATCCATTTTACTTGTACTTGTACTTGTACAAATATCAAACTTAGTGAAATTCAAAACTTAGTGCTTAACTTGTGCCTAACTCGTTTCTATGGCAACCTCACTCGCTCATATTTTACATAACGTCCTTGATTTAAGATACTATGTTTTTTTTTCTACATGTTGCCGTCATATTGATTTAGAGTTATTTAGAAGCTCGTGTTTGTGCACGTGCATTTAACTACATGTAATTAACATCGGAATCACGGAATTCCCTGTGTTTCCTACATGGAATTCTTACCGGTTCTGGATTACGATTTGTTTAGACAAATAACCAACATTGTTTGTTCCCAGGTATATAAGGGGACCATGATATGAGGAATAGCACGACGTGAGGTTTCTCTTCACACGAGGGTCAACACGAAACGTGCCATTGCTCGCGTTCCGCTATCTTTGCACGCTCGCCCCAGGTAAAGGCCCATTACGTGCGCTTCTTCAATTTTAGCGGTGTTCGCACGTAGCAGTGGCCGGGCATTCACGGCTATATTTTCTCGCCCCGGATGAAGACAATCCAGCCCCATTACGTGCGTTTCTTCAATTTTAGTCGTGTTTGCACGGAGTTCTGGCCGGGGTAACACGGCTAATATGGCTTTATTTCCGCCCCGGCACCCGCCCCGCCAGACTCGGCTCTGATTACGTGCGGATTCTTTTTTTCTTCAATTTTAGCGGTGTTTGCACGGAGCCAGGCCCGGCAACACGGCTATTTTCCCGCCCCGCCAGACTCGGCTCTCAAACCAGGCCCATTTATACGTGCGCTTCTTCAATTTTAGCGGTGTCTGCACGGAGCCAGGCCCGGCAACACGGTTATTTTCTCGCCCGCCCCGCCAGACTCGGCTCTCAAACCAGACCCATTACGTGCGCTTCTTCAATTTTAGCGGTGTTTGCACGGAGCCAGGCCCGGCAACACGGCTATTTTCCCGCCCCGCCAGACTCGGCTCTCAAACCAGGCCCATTTATACGTGCGCTTCTTCAATTTTAGCGGTGTTTGCACGGAGCCAGGCCCGGCAACACGGCTTTATTTTCCCTCTCTGAGAGCGTGAAGACTCGGCACTCAATCTCGGGGGAAGTGAAAGTTGACTTGAAACTGACTATACCCAAGCTCCTGTATGGCTCGTATTTGACCAAGGAGGTTAAAATGCTTGATTTAACAAAGCATAGTGGACCAATATCCAAGCCATGGCGGAGAAGGCACGCCGGTAAATGTTATCATTGCGACGTGAAATCATAAACAAAGATCGACACCATTTTGTTTCCTTGTAGAATTATCGCACTTAACACATTTTCTTTCCGTTTATCATTATTTCACGTTTATATTCAGTATCTTGCCGGTACTCGATTCTGTTAGTGTATCGACATTGTAGTCAAAGATTTTGTAGCATGTAATCTTGTTTAAAACTGCTTGTAAGGACTCTCCGTAGTGCCCAGGGTGTTTCATTTCTGATAAAATATCTCATAATTTACTTCATACAGTTAAATCTCGGTAGATAAACTGTTGTTTGTGGAACTTGATACGAAAAGTAACGCTTTTGTAGCTATATATCCAGATATTTTCAAAGTACATATTATTTTCCCACAACACGCAAAATTGATTGATGATCTCTCTTTGTCACGAGCCCGAGGCATGATCAAAGGCTGCCGCGGGCTGCGCGGGAAAACTTGAATGCAGCGAACTAGAAATTCTCACGCTTACGGTGCACGAAATCAAAATATGTGGGGCTTACATCTGATCTCACTCAACAATCGGAGACGAATTCAGCGCTCAACGCACATGTTACAAGCTAATTCTTTCTGGATACAGCGTTTTTGGTCCGGCGATTGAAATGGGCTACGAATTCGAAGGTTTGTTGTGTGGTTCACTTCTGTAAACAAAGGTGACGCCATGTAAATAATGAATTTTATTACAAATGGCTTTGATATGTGCGATTGTTACAACTCTTAGGTAATTACAGCTTAGTACATGTACTGCGTATATTATGGTTCATCAACACATTTCGATCTCAAATAAAATCTTCATTCACAGATCTTCATTAAAAAACGCCGCCATTTCTGCTGACTGCAAGTGTACTGTGCTGTCGCAGTTTTCCCCGAGTTTACCTGAATTGTTCTGCCAGACTTGTGCGTACCGTACCGTATTACAGTACTAGCATTTACTATACAGTGTTTTCGATATCGTAAATCCTTTTAATTGAGGCGCACATGTGTGTTAAAATGTAGACCCTAAGTATGAAATTGTAAACATGATTACGATCGTAAAGCTGTTATTAAAGTCCAAGAATAAAAATGAAGTACATGTTTGTATTATTGGGCAAGCGACATTTATCGTGTAGTACGGAGATGTCTTGTTTACAATCGGTAATCCTGGAGTATTTTGTGACGCTTCTTCTCGGTTAGCCTGGAATCCAGTCTACTACTGGCTCGGCCTACCGTAGTTAGTTTAGGCTCTCTACGGGGCCAGTGTAGCTCTCAGCCGCCGGGGTAATCATTCACACCCGGTAGGATTTTCACGCGGTTAGACTTGGCCCAGTGGGAGTTGATTGCCGGCCAGCAGTTTTTTATTAATTTTAATTAAGCTATTAATTGGAAGCCCAACATTTACTACCTAAAGAGTCTAATTCTAATTGACATAAAAGTGCGTCTGCCTGGAGACTATCAGCCGGCACATTCAAGCAGACTCTAGTGAAAAACTTAATGGCGTTTAGGGAGGCCTCCAAGTGTAAGGGGTACCTCCCTAATTCAGCCCGTGCAGCAAGATTGCTAGCTGTTTTGGGGACATTGAGGGATTGTTTATAGAATTTTAGATGTACGGATTCGATTGGGCAAGATTTTGAACTTTTGAAAGAGCCCCAAATCTCCGACCCATAAAGTAAGATAGGTTTGACACAGGAATCGAATAACTTGTTTTTAACAGACAACGGGGCATCAGCTTTGTCAAGGGATTGTCTGACTCCAAACAAAGCTCTTAGTCCCTTGTTATATAGGTATTCCGAACGAACGACAAAGATCTATTATCACCAAACTACGAATCAGCTGCCACAAACTCCGTGTTGAATCAGGGAGGCACAACCGCACACCTCTGGAGCAAACAGTCTGTCAGTTCTGTAACCTGAACAAGATCGAAGATGAATCTCACTTTCTATTAGATTGTAGTTTATATAGTAACGATAGAAGTATTCTTTTTAGCTATATTATACTCTCATCATCTGCTCCAGAGTGTGGTCTAACAGCATTTAGATACAAATTTTGGTGTCTAAACTGATGGAGAGTAGTCCCCTTATGACAGGGTGAGCAGATTTTACCATTTTCCCCTGTTTGTGCCACTTTTTGCTAAACAATATGAAGTCTAACCAAAGCCACAAACCTTACCACATCCCTCCTGACACCTGTGCTCCCTGGGGACCAATCCTTGGAGTAGGGTCTCCGTGAAGTCTTTAAAACTTGTGACAATGCTTGACAACCCTTCCCGCATCACTTGAAGTGTCTTGACACCTGCTAATTTTGAACTTGACTACCCTGCCGAACATTGTAGGGGCCCGAACTTGAGAATTGACAAGTTTCAATCATTTCGCATGATGCGAGTAAGAGTTTTCAAACATTATCCCAAGTTTCAAAGCTTTCTGACCAAGAATGCTCCCAGGGGAATGGATCTCATGGCAGGTGTCAGAGGACTTTCCTCAAGGCCTTGGCAGTGGTTTGAGGCATTTGATAGGCTCCATAGCATTAACCAAAAAGTGACACAAACTGAAGAAAAAGTTAAAAGCTGATCTTTCTAGCATAAGGAAAGTATTCTCCCACCATTTACACACCTAAAGTTGTATTGAAAAGCTGCCAGGTTAGACTTTGAAGCATTTTATGAGAGTGCATATTACATTATCAATAAAAGGTACAGAAAGTAAGAAATCAGGCCCAAAACCACTAATATGGCAGAATTTCTCAAGAAATTTCAGTCAGTTGAGTCAGGTAAAGCCTTTCTTTTGCCCATATAACCAATTTTTGGGAACATATTGGCCCCCAATGATATATAAGCCCCAAAGGACACACCTACCCCCCCCCCCCTCATTCTATGCACTCTCATCATCTGCTCCAGAGTGTGGTCTAACAGCATTTAGATACAAATTTTGGTGTCTAAACTGATGGAGAGTAGTCCCCTTATGACAGGGTGAGCAGATTTTACCATTTTCCCCTGTTTGTGCCACTTTTTGCTAAACAATATGAAGTCTAACCAAAGCCACAAACCTTACCACATCCCTCCTGACACCTGTGCTCCCTGGGGACCAATCCTTGGAGTAGGGTCTCCGTGAAGTCTTTAAAACTTGTGACAATGCTTGACAACCCTTCCCGCATCACTTGAAGTGTCTTGACACCTGCTAATTTTGAACTTGACTACCCTGCCGAACATGGCAGAGCAGTGACCACCAATCATGTCTTCCCTATCCTTATAATGCATTTAATGGCAAATAGAAGCTGTCAAAAGTCACCTACCTGACGTTTCGTTCTCGAAAAACTAACATTGAGAGGGTAGCCCGGCTTCTAAAATGTCCATTCTCAACTTTTCGGAACTTTCTGACCGGTGATTTGCATCCAAACGCAACTCGGTGACCTTTGACCCCATCTGGCACTACAATGACAGCTACATAACAAACTTCTTTCTAGTGTTCCAGGCACCCAAAACAGGCTTAAAAGTCTGTTTTTTTCGACATAATAAAAAACCTACAACCCTTACCTGTAGAATTTAGCTCCAAGATGCCAACATTTCCAAAGAAAAACACATCTTCTGATACTTTTAAAAATCAATCCTGTGGGGACTCACCGGGGACCTTCTGCGCAGCCGTCAATTAGGGGTCATTGCCCAACAACCATGTTTACAGTCGGGCCGTTCATTTACAACCTGCGTCACTACTTGTTTCGAGTCAGCCTTTGGGTTGGTCACACATAGTACAAGGTATGAATTCTGTTTTGTAATGTTTATCATTTATTTTCAGCTACGTACGCCGTAAATAGATTGGTTAGATATAGTAGAAAATGGTACGGTGTCGGCGGAGCATTTCCTCGTATCGTTCAGTGTAAGTTTACTACTCGCTCCTCCAAAGTACCAAACTAGATCATCAGTTTTCGTTGTAAGTTCTTTGTAAATAAGTAAAAATCTACTACTAGCTTGGTATCGCTGCGTCAAAAATGTTTGTTTACACAAAATATGTTGTTTACGCTGTGCAAATCCTGGGCTCTGTAATGAGGAAACGCACGTCGTGCGACTTTCGGTTATAATGAGGAATTGTACGCCCGACCTCGCAAAGCATTGTGCGTTGCAAAATAGCGGCAGATGTTCCAATCTACCGCTGTAAACTCCTGTTTTTTAAAGGAAATTTACGCATTTCAAGTCCGACGTTTGCGACACGTCATTCATCGTATCAATGCGCTCCGTTTTACGCCACCGCTTTCCGCTTCTTGTGTACATGGATTACGTGCCAATTCGGGTTGCTTTGAGGTCATGCACGTGTCTGTTGACTACGCGAGGTACCTCGGCACGCGCAATGTCGCAATGTCCGCCGCTATGCCCGTCGCTTTTGCGCCCACGAAAATGCGTGTCCGTTCTGTGCCCAAGCGTGCGAAGTCAGCACGGGGCGAGGTAATGCACGCGTTCGGAGTTTGCGTGAAGTTGCTCAAAACTCGTCAATCGGCACGAAACGTGCTATTCTTCAAGCGACGCTATCTTTACACGCGTGCAGTTGCCGTCACGCGACAGTAACTCCGCACCCGTGCAAATATAGCGGCGTTTGAGAAATGGCACGTTTCGTGTGGAATGACGTGTTTTGAGGAACTTCACGTCGTGTTGTTCCTCGTTTCGGGTACCCAAAACATAGCTCTTGTTCCAGCACCAGCCGTTGCATACATTTTCGTGTGTTTAGTTTTCCTATTGTCTTTATGACGCATCAAGCAACCAGTTTGAACCCAATTACCATATAAGTGACGCCTTTCCATATACTATGCCATTTAGCTTGCTTAGATTGCGGTAACAGAACGAGGTACGTTATAGCGGAGTTTTCACCTTGAAGCACTATGGATGGATTGGACATGGATTCTGAAGCATTTTCGAAGCAAAGCAGTCAGGAATCTGCGAATGACGTGTCTTCCGAATCGGAGCCGAGACATGCTGACAACCCACTGATTATGAGAGCGGCCGTACCAAGACTCCGTGATAGCGACAAACCTTACCAAAAACTCGAGAGGGTTTTCCGCCAAGAAGAGGAGCACAATGGTGCCGTCTGTACTGCTGTTGAGTTTTGGATGGACAAAAAGCAGACAAAATGCCTCATCCAAGTGGAGCTGAGAAAGAATGACGGTCACGGGCACTATATTTGCCCATGGCCTTCCTGTCGGTTTGGAAGAAGGGCAAAGCATCAGGTTGCAGACCACATCAGGAAAATACACGGCGGGCCAAACTACTGTGAAACCTGTGGGCATGTAACGAAGACGGTTTCAGCTATTCAGAAGCATCGGAAGCGAAAAGGACATGACACTCCAGCACTACAACCACTGCGTTATGTGTACAGAGTTGCTGCTGTGAGGAGATACAGCAGAGAAGTGTGCAACGAATTTTTTGTTCCCTT
>NC_049985.1:21635573-21654086 GCF_000003815.2 Branchiostoma floridae | reverse complement strand
CGTCAAGTAAGAGTTGTTCGTAATATTAGCTGCTAGAGTTTACAGTGTGACTGTCCCCACATCTGCTTGGATATGAGACATGGTTGCACCAATAATTTGTTTTGTTAAACTTTTATGGTTTAAAGTTTTTCTTCTTCACAAATTTAGCTTTTGGCCAAGGTTTCAGTAGCACTAAGTATTATGCAATCTTTTTCAGTGGAAATTGGAAGTGGTTTGACCGGTGCAACATGGGGTGGGGATATGGGGATATTTAGTTGATAGCTAGATTCCACTACTCGTACAGACAGCAAGGTAAATAGTATTATGCTGTACGATCGTACCAGTTTCTCTTTAGACAGTCGCACTTTATCCCCACTTTGGGAGAAGTTTCAACTTAGTTTTATCTGCAATGGCATTGAGTACAAAACATACAAAGCTTACACAATCCTGTTTAGAATTAGTAAAAAGAATATGTAAAATTACAACATCCTCGCAAAGAAAGTAGCACCTTATTTGTATGTCAAAGCCGGTCTTTCACAAAGCGGTACTTGTATCAGTCCGTTACAATGGAGCTCTTATATACAGGGAAAACAGCTAGGAAGCAGGGATTTACATACCAGTCTTATCAACCTGACAAAAACAGTAACAATCGTTTATTTAAATCTTGATGACAGGACTTGAAAAGCAGGCTCCAATAGTCTTAGTAACCAATGTGATGGCACTAGCATGATGCACTGGCAACATTCAGATCGTAATTAACACATTTGAATAAAATATTTAGGTGATTATTCTCTTCAAAACGTGTCATACTGCCTATTTTGTTGGGTATAACATTAATGATGGTAAATTGATTTAAACTGAGTTGGAGACGTTTGTCAGAAATATGGCGCATTTGCGCAGAGGACAAAAGAGACTCGGGAACTATAAATAATACGGGTGGATACCAAGTACCCTGGTTGCCAGAGAACAGCGCTCAGCGGCTACGATTTTTTCTCAAGCCCTTGGCAACATGCCCAGTAAATCGAGGTTGACGGGCGGAGATGTAGTAGTAGTCGATTCTTTACCGGCTCGCCCCTCAAGCGAGCCGGTAAAAATCCCGACTACTATAGGGTGGTGTTGGACCCGCGTTTGGTGGGATGTATTGCGATTCGCTATGTTATAGCATGGAGGTTAAAGAAATTGCTTTTTTAACCTCCTTGGTCATAGTACTATGTGTGCCTGTAGAAAGGGAGGGGGAGTGGGGAGTTTTTCACACCTTTTGTTCTGACTGAACGATAGATAATGACTTTGCCAAAGGCTTTGTATCGCTTACAACGCATGTTTTGTGAGAATATTCCACGAATATTTAGCCCATAAAACTGAGAAGAGTGGTGTGGACTAAAAAGGCATTTTGTCTTGAATGTGTACGAAGTCAGCAAATAGCGCTTCTGGAGTGGAATGCACCTTTAACGTTGTGCATGTGTATCTGTGGGTCGTCTTGTTGCCTCTAGGCAAAATCTTCATACATAAACGTTAGTTAGCACACTTACCTTTTACACAGTATGGCAAATCACATTACTTCATATCTTATGAAAGTAGAAATCACATTAGTTTCACATATAAAAAATGTGATTTGCTATCACATTTTTTCACATCTTGCAAGTTTGTGAACATCACATAAAATTCACATTTCTCAGCCCGCCAGTTGTCTTTACATTTTTTTCACATTTCGTAGCCGGCCACATTTCACATGAGTTTAACATGAAGTCACATTTCATAGAATGTGATTCAATTTAACATTATTTCACATTTTCAACAAGGGCCCTTTTCACATAAAAATCACATAAGTATAGCCGGTAGAAGCATGTATGGACAGTCACATAATTTCACATAATGGCTGCACAACCAATGTCACATTAGGTAACATATTTTCACATTTCAAAATGTGATTCTTCAAGACCGTTTTGGGGAAATGTGAAAAAATGTGATGTAAGCTAATAACATTTTTTTCACATAAAGCTCAATTTCTGTGCCACCCTTCAGATATGTGACGTGAATGTTATTTTATGTGATTATATGTCAACTTATGTGATAAAATGTGATACTGTTGAACCTCAAAATGTTTCACATTATATCACATTATATCACATTTTCACGGAATTTCGCCGAAAATTCACATAATTTTCACATTTATGCACCTTGTAGTTATATTTCACTTTTCTATACATTTCTACGTCTGTTGTTCAATTGGATGCAATTGAAACAAGATAGGGGATATGCATGTAACAATAAACTGTGATAGATATCGTTATACAAAAAGACTACTCGAAAGCTAGTGTGGACTATATCTAAATAGGTTGAGTTTGAGTTCTTTTTTGGAAGCAGAGGAAGACATAGAGCACCATAGCGGCTTTAAGTTTACCTCTACCTTTAGACGTTCATACTTTTCAATTTGTCTATGCACAACTACTTTGGCGTTTTGATCAAAAGTAAAAGTTCGACAAGAGTTATTGGCCCGTTCTGCTGAGGTTTGTATGATAATCTATATCTAATCTTTCATTGAGATAGATGGGGATGATTAAAAAACCAATGTACATGCTCCCACCCACTAATATTTCACTTAATGAAAAGCCCCCGAGTATACGAAAACTAATATATTGTAGGCCTTTGGTTATCTAGTAATTTAAGATGGGACAAACATGTAGATGTTATAACGAACTAGAGTTCCACGAAACACATACCTTCGCCAATCAAGGGTTGTTAAGCCTTTATCAATCACTTAAACTAAGTTAAAGGTTTTATATAGCTTCTCAAGTTATGTTCTCCGCACACACACACACACTGAGCCCGCTGCAGTACCGACGGAAGATACCGGGCGAACCATTTTCAAACTCAACCTTTGTTTCTGCGACCGCTACTCAATACCAAGTACATGTGTATCATGAAGATCCATCAATCAGTTCTCCAGTTGTACTGTTGATCTACATAAAGACTCACCTAACACTATGGCTTAAGCCTTAACCAAAAGTTTAATCTTCTTGGCAAAGGTAATGAAAAGGCCACAAACCACCAAGTGAGAACTAATAAACAATGTGTTAGCAACAATAACATCTATGTTTTGCTGACACAAATATGTCATGAACTACACATGTCTGGAGCACAGATATAGTTAAGTAGACACTGAGCACTGACTGTCCAGAAAAGAGGTCGATTGAAGGATTTACACATTCTTCTAATTATTATGTAAATTAAGCCCCGATTTGCGTACAATACATTTCAGGATTTTTATCATTACCTAAGGTATGTACATACCAAAAATAATGCAAATCCACCAAGCCCTGCTTGATTTACTCTCTTCCAAAGATGACAACAAAATCGCCCACTGCAGTTCAAAACAAGCCGCCAGGGGGCCAAAACTTACACGACTTACTCCCTACCCAAAGACGTATCCACTAGCCAAAAATCCTCAACCTGCCACTTCAGGATAACTTTAACGCCAACTTCGACGCTCCGCTGCAGTACCGCAACTTGTTGCCAGGACGCCCATAATCGAACTTGACCATCGTTTTCCAATCCCCTAAATAATTACTAAATATAATGCAAAACGATCCACAGCGTCAAAAGTTATCTTGTACGCAAATACACACACACATTCACCCCGCTGCACTCACGACAGAAAGTGCCAGAAGTACCATTTTCGTACAAAACCTTGGTATACGCAACCGCTACTCAAATACCAAATATCGTGACATTCCATCCACAGCTGCTCGAGTTATATAAGATTGAACTACATAGTGGGACACCCGAAAATTTTCTAACCAAAATATAACCTTCTTGGCGAAGGTAAAAAGGCGCCTGCTCAAGACTCTTCTGGTTGAAGAAACCCAAAAGCTCCGGACTCCCCGCTCAAGACCTCTTTGGTTTTTACCTACAGTAGGTTATATTCGCCCGACCCTTGAATATGCAGCTCAAGTTTGGAACTCAAATATTACACCGCAACAGGTGATGAAGATTGAACGCATACAGAAGCGAACACTTCGAATAATTCTCGGCCTGCAGCATGAATGGTACAACAGCGCCCTTGCCCAGTTAGGTTTACCGTCCCCTGAGAAAAGAAGAGAAACTCTTAGCGATAAGTTTGCAAAGTCGCTACTCAACTCCCCAACTTTCCGGCATTGGTTGTCTCCTACCCGTTCTCAAATTCATACAAGATGCTGGAAGCAAGGAGGTTAAAAAAAGTGATTTTTTAACCTCCTTGCTGGAAGGGAGCAAATCAACTTGATATTCCTCGTACCAAAACAAATCGTTATGAAAATAGCTCGATCCTGTATTTTGTTAGCCTTGGTACCATCCTATTCCTACCTGGGCTCCTTACACTCGCTTCCCTATTTTTTTTTTAGGTAAGCGAGTGTAAGGAGCCCAGGTAGAAATAGGATGGTACCCAGGCTGTTTTTGTAGCCCAAAAACAGTTAAGCTAAAAGTTAATCTAATTAATTACGGCGCCTTATTCCTTCTCTACCACAACGCACTCTTGTTATGTTGTTCAACTGCATGGTTTTGCCTAAAATGGACTATTGCGATGTGATTTGGGGCTTTGCAATTGATGAGCTACCTTGGGCTGGAAAACCTTAACATCAAGGAGAAACTTGCACCTGCTACAATCAATGTACAAGGCCGCTGTCAACAATGAACTTCCTAAATACATCAATAGTTATCGAAGGACTTCTGACTCACAACTATCCCACCCGACACAGTCAGAATCTATCCTTGAAACTACCACTTGTTCGTTTGGAATGTGGGAAGCGTAAGTTTTCATATAGAGGTATTGTCGCATGGAACAGTCTGCCACAATCTTTAAAGATATGCACGTCCAAATTTGCTTTTAAAACCACATGCAAAACGGCTTTGACCTCTGACCACTCAATGACGATATGAAACTGACGACTATGATAGCATGTATTTCGTTATCATTATTATTGTTTCCATTAGTTTCATACCATTATTGTTCATTCATGTATATGTTTCATTTCAAGTTATGTAATGCAGGGCTCCACTGCAAAACAGTGCAATAGCACTGAGTTGGACAACCCTGGGTAAAGATGATAAACAATTACTACATGTAGTTGAGATGTCCCATGTTACTATTGTCAACTACTACCCTGCTAAAAACTAAAAAGTCAAAGTACCCTGCTATCTGTATTGTGGTAGATTGTTCAGTTTTTTCGAGAGAAGTTTACAAAAAATTGTTGAGACTTCGTCTGACTGTTGCGCAGTTCTCGGTAAACCAGATTTTCTTGTTTTGGCGCTTCTTATGGAAATTGTTTGCTTTGCGCAGCGTAGCTTGAGTGATTTTTACCGGCTTCCCGGTAATAACGTTACAAGTTCTGAGAGCGCATTGTCAATTGAGCTCGAAGTCGACGTGGATACTACATCTTTTTTTCATAATCTTGTCTACGAGGAGTGATCAATAAAGTCCTCACCCAAAAATGATAAGCACAACTCTGATTTCTAAGCGTAGATGTAAAGTATAAAATCTTATATGAATGTGTACCGAAATTCAAATTAGTGTGATCACTACTTCACTGCCAAGCCACGTTGACCCGGAAGTAGATAATCCTCGTGCTGTAATCCTACCCTCGTGAAACCCCCATACCGCCCCAAACCACGCCAAAAATACGGAGACACAGTTTAATACTTAAAACATCCTTTTATTAAGCCTGATATTTATTCAGACGAGCCTCATGAGGATCTCTTGGCTACAAACACACATTAACTGGTCTGATTTGGGCAATCGTGACAGTAAATCGACCTATACAGTGGATTATGCTCGCGCACCGAGGACTGCGTGCGGTCCCCCCTGCTGGGTGCATTCTCTCCCCTGTGAGACACTCCGCCAAGGGCTGAGGCACCATGTGAACGGTCTGTCTGGGGTGCCATCCCGGATGATTCCGCAAGGGGCGCAATCGCACTCACACTACCCGTGGGCAATGGGGCGTTCGGGAAAACTCACAAACAGTATTCTGCCAGCAGATATGCATGGGAAGAAAAGTTTTCGTGAAGATATGCAGTCAGTCAAATACTCCAAAGAAATTATTCCACTCCCGCATTTGTTATGCAAATTAATCTCTCATTCTATAATTGCTAACTATATATAGATGTTCCACCTCCCATATGTTAGACCTAACCAACTTCTCATTAATTTTTCTGAAAAGCTATCTGCAACCAAAAATTCCAGACCATAGTATGCCAAGGAAGTACTGCGGCAGTACCAAGGTCACACACCAGGGGATCTTGACCTTGATATTTCTCTTCCCTATATACCAAATACAAAACTGACACGGGCACACACACTGCACAGGCAAAAAACTATACATCTCTTCCATTTCATGGAGGTAATAAAGCCTGTAACGTTACATTGTTCTTTAGGGAATTTACAACACACACACACACGCACGCACACACAGCATACATACAATTTCTTTCATATGTACACTTCAATCGTGATGGTAAAGACAATATTTACAATTGTATACAACAACTTTATTTGTCGCACAAATCGTCATGGACAGCGTGGACGTCTTCCTAAAGCTTTGCCCTCTCCTGTCCATACATTTCAAATACACAGCGAACAATTTCCTCTTCCCCTCTTTTGATTTGAAACATCAAGGAGACAGGTTTGGATGGAATTTCCCATGACTCCACACCCAACATGTCTCCCAGGAGAGCCTCTTTCTGAAACAACATGGCGATTTTCTTTACATGAAATTTCAACAGGTCTTCCCTTAGCGATGGAAAGCAGCCTGCTTTTGTACCAAATACAGCAGCATCGGAACAGAATCGGATAAAAGCAGACTGCTTGGCGTGATCGTTGGCATCTACATCACTTTCTTCAACCCTAAACTTGTCGGAGTACATCAGCTGACTCGACGATGCCATAGGCAGGTCAAACGTCGGCCGGGGACCCTTTCCCTTCAGCCGCAGGTTTTGTGGAAGTGCGGTCGGTTGCCGAGTCGACATGTCTACGTTTACCAGCTGTAGGTTAAAGTGACATATGATGTCTTGTGACTTGGCAAGACGAACATCTCCTTTACAGATCCAAGATGTCTTACCAACAAACCCAACCCCAGACACGACCTCTACAGTGGAGTTGAACTTGACTTTGGTGTAGAATTCTGGATGTAGATAGAACTCCTGGTATCGTACGAAGCTAGCGACCGTCTTAAGGTGACCTGGGATGTAGAAGACAGGCGACTCTTCAGGCCCAGAGTAGGATATGAGTTGCGAGAGAGTCCACAACTTCAGCACACCTGTGCGATCAAAGTCTATCGGACTGAGTTCGTAACTTGTCACGAGTTTGGTGCCATCTTGACTTAGCCTTGCCTTCATGTTGACTAATCTTACTCAGTGCGCATGCCCAACGTCTCAGGTATGTAGATCGGCTCAGCTCAAGTAAAGGACTGATACAGCTTTACAGTGGAAATTCTTACACTGGTGTGTTTTGAGCTTCACCATAGGACAAAGTCTTCCGTTGATGGCGCCTGCCCTGGACTTTGATCTCATACGTTATACTACGTCACGTTACACTCTGTGTACTTCAGTCTGACCTTTGACCCTGCAAGTACCATATAAACTATGTACACACACATTGGAAGAAGCATTTGATCTGTCGAAGAGACTTGCTCCCTGTGTCTATTCACATAAATGATAACCCATAGATAAACACTTCATCTCCTTTTTACATTCACGTTGTACTGATTGTTTATTAGTCCTTTGCAACTGAAGGGCAAGATCAGCTACGGTGTTATAAAGTTAAAGACCGTTCCCTGAGAACGACAATTGGGCGTTCGTCATGCCCACAGCACTTCTTGTGTCCGACAGACCAGTGTTGTCTCTGACAGTCACGGCTGCAGTAGCGGGTCATCTTGCACCCGGCACATAGCTTTAAGTCTTTCCTGCAGGAGAGATTCAGATAACAAGCTATTAATTCCGTTTTTTTTTTAATTTCCTTTCACAGACTACAAATATTTTAGATGGAAACATACTTTATTTAGATCAAAACAACGTTTGAAAATAGGACGAATGATAAAGTACGTTGGTCTGCCCAGATAAAATGAGAGTCAAGCATTTTAGCAAAACCTACCTGTAGCCTGGTTTGCCGCACTTAGGGTTGCAGCATCTCAACAGCTTAGAGTTCCTCGCTTTTTGTATCAGCTGTATACTCTCGCGACACGTATAGTCTTGCCTTTTCAAGTCATCTATCCCCAGCCTAGCGAAAAAAATGTGCTCATTCAGTTAACTATACCATTTCCCGGGCATATCAAGATACCTATATATATACAGTGAAAGATAGAAACAAACAGAATCCTACGAGTCACTCCGGCTTTGTCTGACTTCAGGTTCTCTACTATTGAAACAACTAGAGGGGCGAGTAGAACAGAAAGAAACAACATGCCCCCTACCTGGGATCGAACCGGGGTCGGCAGATTACAAATCACGACTGCTATAGCTGTCTCCGCAAAAGCACTAGTGCCCTTGGGCAAGGACGATAGACGGTACTTGAAAACCACTGTTACACTACCCCCCATTTTCTTTTCAAGATTCGTCCTCGAATCTCCGAGTTCGTCATCCCTGTGTGGCACATCCGCTAGCCTGTTACTCACAGGCTCGACATGGGAACCAGTGAAACAACCAGAGGGGCGAGTAGAGCAGAAAGAAACAACATGCCCTATACCCGGGAATTAACCGGGGTCGGCAGATTACAAATCACAACTGCTATCGCTGTCGCCGCAAAAGAACTAGTGCCCTTGGGCAAGGACGATAGTTGGACGGTACTTGAACGCCACTGTTACACTATGATGGTTCAATGATTGAATCTATATTCTGTTGGAAGGATGTATCACTTACCTCACAGCTACGTATCCGTCGGTCAAATCAGGCCTTGCTCCAAGCTCAATCAGCCGCCGAACTGTGTCGACATGATTGTTGTAAGCGGCAGCCATGAGTGGTGTATTGTCCAAGCTGTCCAGTACGTCTAATGTTGCTCCATGGTAAACCAACAGTTCCACCACTTCTGTCTTCCCTGTGTTGGATTTCAGACAAAAACTATATAAACATAACAAGCGTTGCCTTCCGAGAATTTATATGCAATGTGAATTCAGGTTATAAAAAACAAGACAGTTTTTCGTATGAAAACTATGAACCTACCTTGGTGCGCAGCTAAGTGAAGGGGAGTAAATTCATCCACTTCATTCATTCTCTTATTCACAGACGCCCCCTTGCGGAGCAGCAGCTTCATCATGTCTAAATCTCCCCTCGTAACAGCGTTGAGCAATGCAGTACCAGTTATCTCGAAGTCAATGTCAGCACCTGCGTTTGGGATCCATAGATATAGTTTATTATATTTCATACGTTGGCAAGTTTTGTAAGGAAGTGAGATGATGTGCTCGATCACTTCCGAGTACGCATACATGTGCGGGGACAGGAATTGCCGACATTATGCCAAAGTTGTTTTGTTTTTTTGTTTATGGCAGTTAGGGGCCTTCACTTTGGACGTATTACACAAGCCCTGTCGCCATGTATGTGTGCTCGTAACTGTGAACATGCCTAGCTAGCTATAGAAGTCACACTTCAATTAACGTTACCCATTGTTTCCTATAACCACATCTATCAACCCAAGGATCAGGCTCAAAATGGCGTTTCGAAGAGTATTAAAGCAAGTAAAGGGTAGGGTACTTCATACAGTGTCCGTACAAAGATACTCAATGACATAGTTGTCACTGCTTACTAGTACTATGATATACACGATTAACTAAATCCAAAGATAAAGTGAGCCACAACAGCCGTGTTACTTTCCTTCTCAGTCCCAGCTCGTACGTTAAAAAAACTTGTCTGCATAGCACAGAAAGGTCAAAAGGTGAATTGCACTTCACTCTGTGTGCGAATCCACAAATTTACATGTCAATACCCGCCTGCTGCTTCAAAGCTTCTTTTCAAATTCCTTCGGGCTCCGAGTGTATCCTGTGCCGATACGGCGTTTGTAAGAGTGTTAAAAGGATAAAGTTTTGTACAGTGTTCTTGTAAAGAGAATCTGTGAACGAGATCCCATGGGATAGTTGCCACTTCTTACTGTGATACACGATTAACTAGATTCAAAGATAAAATGGGCCACAACAGCCTTGTTAGACTCTCCTTTTCAGTCCCAGCTCATTCGCCAACTTGTCTGCACAGCAAATAAGATCAAAAGGTGCATTGTACTTCGCTCTGCATGCAAATCCATTTCAATACCCATCTGTTGCTCAAAAGCCTCTATTTAATTTAAACCCTTGTGAAAACATTTTACTGTATTTATGTTGTGAGCTTAATTATAAAACAACACTGTCAATATGCATATGTTACTGCAAATCCTAGGAAAAAACAATGGGAGAAAAACATATAATCACATACTGTGGACGGTATCAGGACAATTCCCCGTCATGCATATTCCCCGTCATACCCTTTCCCCGTCTATGTGGACAGTTCCCCGTCATGTTATGTCGGTGTTAGTATATTGCCCTTCAGTGTTGATATTTGAACGATCTACGTTACTACATGTAATTGCACACTGTAGTTGCTGTAATATCTGTGTAATGTAGTAATATTTACCCCAATTTTGCAGATTTTCAAGAGACAGACTACGTCGGCGGGGACTTTTTCCCCGACGGAAACAACACCAGATGAAGTTTCAAGTTGGCGATTACGACGACTGTTTAACCCAACATAAGCTCAAACGTAGCGATATTGGACATTTATAAGAAGATCTGTACAATACTAATTGATGTTAAATGTTTTTAATTGCGTTGATGTGCAGCGGCAGCAAAGATCTATTGTTGTTTTACGGCTGACTCACTAATCAATCAATCCAACATGGTGCACGCACTTTCATCGGCTTCCGGTCCGTTCCGCGCCGATGCAAATATGTGGGGTAAATATTACTACATTACACAGATATTACAGCAACTACAGTGTGCAATTACATGTAGTAACGTAGATCGTTCAAATATCAACACTGAAGGGCAATATACTAACACCGACATAACATGACGGGGAACTGTCCACATAGACGGGGAAAGGGTATGACGGGGAATATGCATGACGGGGAATTGTCTAGCCTGTGGACAAATGCTATTTGTACAGTTCCCGGGTCGTCGTGGTGGGGCACTCGGTGGGGAATTCGAGTCCATGTCTTTAGATGAACTTGTCTACACAAGTAAACTGACTCCCTCTACTATCACTTTGGAGATACAAACGACCAATGAGGTTATAAAAACTAAACAACGTATAGGCCAAGACTCCTTCGATTCTCCCTTTCGGCTACTTTTATTTTTCTAACGCCAGTATATTAGATTAAACAACGTCTCGCTTGGGGTCGGACTGATCGGGCCTCTTCTGCTCTTTGGGCCTCTTGAACGGTTGCTAAAAGCTTTCACTAGTATTCAGACCGGAGACTAGCAAGTGTAGGATACTTGTGTTGTTATGAAACAATCTCCGAGTTCGACATCCCTGTGTGGCACATACTAGCCTGTTACTCACAGGGTCGGCATGGGAACCAGTGAAACAACCAGAGGGGCGAGTAAGAACAGAAAGAAACAACACCCCGACTCCCGGGATTCGAACCCGCGCCAAACCCGGGCAGCCGGATCACAAATCGAACGTGCAAACCGTTCGGCCATAAAGGCTTAAGCCGTTAGGCGTCTTCGGTTTAGCAGTCCTTGAACACCACTGTTACACTTATAACGTTAGTGATAGAAACAGAAGATAAGTCGTATTCAACTCAATTTGATTACAGAAACACACGACTCCAACTCCATG
Source organism: Branchiostoma floridae (assembly GCF_000003815.2). Classification (NCBI taxonomy): domain Eukaryota; kingdom Metazoa; phylum Chordata; class Leptocardii; order Amphioxiformes; family Branchiostomatidae; genus Branchiostoma; species Branchiostoma floridae. The sequence goes on along the minus strand of NC_049985.1, from coordinate 21,642,281 downwards.
TCATGATTTTTTGGAACCGATGAGGTTGTATATCCCTATATAAGCGAATTCTACTAGGTTCGATGTCTGGTTGTATGGCCCGATTCTACAAGTATATGAAAGAAATGTGCTTACCATCTTTCAACGCCGCTTTAACGCCTTGAATTGAGCCAGTCTGAGCAGCAGCCAAAAGAACTTCACTCGCAGCATAACTTTTCCCGTCGGATACAGAATTCACAGACGCCATTTCGCCAGGACTAATGTTGTCGACACCTTTCTTACGCGCTGTAGAGTTTGAACTGAAGGATCATGGGAAGAAGTTGTCTAGTCACGTGAGCTATTGTTTTGACACGCTAATGCAACATGGGTAAAATAGGCCTAGAATGAGAACATAAAGTTTTAGAGCAAAATATTGAAACCATGTTTTTTTATTCATAGCTTTTTAAACATAACTATCATTTCATATACAGGGCACAACAAGTGTTATTTTAGTGATTAGACCTCTCTAGCTCGAAGCAGAGGCTAGGATCCGATTAGATTTCAATGACGTATTTTAGGCGTTTTTTATGTATTTCATATAATGGAGCATAATCTCTTCAATGGAGGAAGACACGGTATTTCTAAATTTGTGAGAGGGCATTGCTATACATTTTAGGCAAGCTAAGTATTGGCTGGAGTGGGGGGGGTCCCCTTCCGCCGCAGGTTTTGTATATTACCTTAACTGGCAGTTGAAGTGAAATATGATGTCTTAGGATACCTAAAATGGAACATCTTCTAGCCTCCATACAAGGCTCTCTTGGGCCTTCTTTTCGTCATTCTAGGGGCTCACAACACACTTTTGCTAGCCGTTTCTTTTTGTACTGGGTCGCTTGCTCTCTGGGCCCTTTTCCGTCTTTTTTTTTTTTGGCTCATAATACACTTTTGCTGGCCATTTCTTTTTGTACTGAACCCAGTTCAAAAAGAAATGGCCAGCAAAAGTGTATTATGAGCCAAAAAAGACGGAAAAGGGCCACAGAGAGCCTGCTATGGAGGCTAAACATCCCCCTGGCAGATCCAAAATATCTTACTAACGGACCCAACCCCACCCATGACCTCTACAGTGGAGTTGAACTTGACTTTAGTGTAGTGTAGAGTCCCAGATGTAGATAGAACTCCTGATAGCGCACGAAGCTAGCAATCGTCTCAAAGTGACCTGGGATGTTGAAGACAGTCGACTCTTCAGGCCCAAAGTAAGCTATGAATTAGTTGCGAAGATGCCCGTGCCATCAAATACCATTGGACTGAGTTCGTTGGTTGTCACAAGTTTTGCGCCATCTTCACTTAGCCTTGCTTTCATGTTGACTCCTTACTTAGTGTCCAACGTCTCAGTCGCGTCGATGGTATCCACTCAAGTACAAATAGAGGACGGATACAACTTTGCAGTCCAAGTTGAAACTGTTACAGTTCAAATGCTGCTTAGTTTTAAGTTCGCCATGGGTTCCTAGGGCTAGGGACAGAATCGTTCGATAATTGCACTTACCTTGGACTTTACAATTGGTCTCATACGTTGGACTACGCCACGTTACGCTGTGCAATACAGTCTGGTGACATTTCGCCCTGCAAGTGTCATGTAAACTATATGTACACACGCATCGTAAGAAGCATGTTCTTAAATGTTGTTTATTCGCCTGGAATAATATAGCTCACGGTTCAACATTTCATCTGCTTTCTACATTCATGTTGTTTGTTACAATCACATGACAACCCAACTGCCAGCTCAGTTACTTTTATTACGTGAAACCATTTAGCGTGAATGACAATGTTAACAGTGACAATTATACCGTGACACTGATGTAATTATAACAGAAAATACGGCTACTGAAATGGCATTGTAAAAGGTTTCTATGTTTGCTTAAGATTTCTTCTTCAAGATAAAATGGTCCCTACTAAGTAACATTGCAAATTAAACGAGGTCTTATAAAATCATATGACCTTTTGGACAGAACATGTGTGTGAAAAATACGACAAAACTTGGCACAACACAATTTTTTACATACAAAGACGCCAGCATCATACCCATAGCGAGAATAGCTAAATATCTAATGTTTGGTGACATGCGACTTGTTGTTCTAAACTACATTTGATCTTAGCGACACCATACTATCGTTAATTAAGATCGCCATTCAAAAAGTTAGGTATACATAGTTTTGTATACATCATCAGCAATGTGATCTGGCAATAACGTATACACAAGTTTTTGGAAGCGGTCTGGTGCATAGGCAGGGTACGCGTCATGCCCCCAGCACTTCTTGTGTCCGACAGACCAGTGTTGTATCTGACAGTCACGGCTGCAGTAGCGGGTCAGCTTGCACCGGCCACACAGCTTCAGGGTTTTCCTGTAGAAAATATAGCAGGTACACAAACTGTTCAGTTAAGTTTTCGATCCCGTTTGTAGGCGACAAAAAAGACATGTACATAATCAAATTAAGACATACTGGTCCTGGGACAATAAGAACGTCTGTAAATATTACAGATGACAAAGTAACTAGACGAGTCTACTAAAACAAAATGGAATTTAACGGAACGTTTTAGCAGCAAAACGATATTTTATTAGCAAAACCTACCTTTTGCCTGGTTTGCCACACTTAGGGTTGCAGCATCTCAATAGCTTAGTTTTTCTCGCCTCTTCTATCAGCTTGAGACTCTCTCGACACGCATAGAGATGGTTTCCGTCCTCTAACCCCAACCTAGTGGAAATATGTAGCTCGTTAGAAAACTATGCTACCAGATATTAAAACCGTACGTACTAACAAAAGATACAAAGTATCACAATGAAACGAATAGCCCAGCTTCATCTGAAAGTTCCTCCACTATGATAAGGAATGACGGTTTAATCATTGAATCTATGATTCCGATAAAAGGATGTGGCACTTACTTATGGGAGACATAACTGCTCGTCAAATCAGGTCTCGCACCAAGCCCGATCAGTCGCCGAACAGTGTCGACATGGTTGCAGGCACATGCATGAATGAGTGGTGTGTTGTTGAAGGCGTCTCGCACGTCTGATGTTGCTCCATTGTACACCAGCAACTCCACCACTTCTGTATTCCCTGCGTTGGATTTGAGACAGAAGAAATGCAAATGAAACAAGTGACCTCTGTGACGTAATGGTTTATGTCGTTTTTTTGTGGTGTGTGACATTGTGTTTATATCACACTAAACACATCACATCGACTTAAACCAAAAACTTACTTAAAAGCTGACCTACCTATTACTACCAAATGTAAAATACAATTCTGTTCGCCTCAACAGCAAAATCAGTGTCTCACAAGAACGACACCAAATGAAAATAACCACACAGCTTCACAATGCATACCTGAGACGCACACTATTATACGAAGTTACCTCAAATAGCCACAGCAGTGACAGCTGTGGACAGGTGACAACAAAGTATGTACTGCAATATGCTAAAAAGGAAGCTAGAGTCGAACATCCGTTAGTGATTCCTCTGCCGCGACAGCTGTTCTGAACGTTAGACAACACATAACCCACCCTATCTGCTAGGAGATAAGCTGATTACCAAACGCCGAAACCACATTGCCTGTTACACAATACCGAAAGTATAGGGGTGATTTCTGAAATTATTACAACGATTATAACAACAGCTACCGCGAAGAAAGTAACGTGCATCATCTCACTACTGAGTACAGATGACATGCCAAACCACATACAAATGCGGCAAACGGAACATAGAGATATAGGTGAGACCACTCATTGTATAGACCGACGGAGGCCAGTCCAGTCACAGAGTAAAAAAATTTCCTTTCTTGAAGTGATATACAATGTGAATTCATGAAGTGGCTATATACATATATGTTCTCAACCTACCTTCGGACGCTGCTGCATGGAGGGCAGTTAATTCAGCCCCGGTTCTCTTCACCAAAGACGCCCCCTTGCGGAGCAGCAGTCTCGCAATGTCCAAATGCCCTTTCAAGGAAGCGATAAACAAAGCTGTGCCACTTCTTACGGTCTCGCTGTCCTGCAGCTCGAAGTCAATGTCAGCACCTGTGGTTGATGATCCATAATCGTAATTTACTAGTTATAGTAAAACTGAATTACGCAAGCGAGGTTTTATATTGTTCGTATGATTGTTTGATAAAGTGAAATGTTGAGCTACTTCGCACTTCCGAGTACGCATGTGCAGCGAAAGGAATTGTGGGTAATATGTCAAAAGTAAAGGCCCGTGACTTGTTAAAAGTCTCGTCTCGACCATTGTTTGGATTTGCATAACTATGTCCAGGCGTGAGTTGTTTATGTCTCAGTTACCATCACATTTGATACTACCAAGGAGGTTAAAAGCCACAATGTAGTATGTTACCCACTCGGAAAGTGTAGGCGAGCTTATGGTAGTTGAAAAGCAACCACATATCAAAATAACGTTAAGTTTTAACCAATATTTCCTAACCACTCTTCGGTGATGACTGTCATGAGCTCAAAGAGTAGACCCCAAATGTTCCATACGCTGATAGTGCGTTTGGATAAGTATTTGGGCACTATCCAAACAGGCAATTTGTGTATTAGACTCCAGGAAAAGTTATTACTATAACTAGATCCAAAGATTAGGTGGCTCATAACAGCCTGATGGCTTAGTAGATGTTCCTTTTCAGTCCCAGCCCGTACGCAAATTGTCGGTATGCCACAAAAAGGATAAAAATTTGTATTTCACTGTGTACAAATCCGTTAATTAACATTTGAATACCTGCATGTAGCCTCTTTGTACGAGTGCTATGTTTCTGCTGTGAACCAACTTGAAGGAGATTTAGAAACGCTTGTCACTACTTGCTGTGATGCACGATTAACTAGATCCAAAGATAAGGTGACCAACAACAGCCTTGGAGGATTTTCCCTTTCAATCCCAGCTCGTACGTGAGTTGTCTGCATACCGTAGTTCACTATGTGCAAATCCTTTTAATTAACATTTGAATACCCACCTGCAGCCTCTTTACAAATGTATCCCAAAGAGAAAAAAAATTTACTGTGTTACTGTTGTGAAACAACGAGTATGGAACCAACACTGGAGCATTATGAAATATTACAAAAAACACATGTACTAGGAAAAACATTAAGAGAAAATTCAATCTATTTTGATTATGGAAATACACTACACCAGTAATTGTTACCGGTACCTAGGAGGTTGTATTCCCCTAAAACCTTTTGTTATGACCAAAATCTCTACAGTGGTTAGTTTACTTGATTCGACACCTGGTTGTATCAGTCGAGTCTATAAGAAAGAAAATAAAAATTGTGCTCACCCGCTTCCAACGCTGATCTAACGCCTTGAATTGAGCCAAAATGAGCAGCGTACACCAGATCTTTACTCGCATCATTACTTTTCCATACAGGTACCGAATTAGAAACAGACGCCATCTCGCTAGGAACGCTGTTGTCGACACCTTTCCCGCTTGCTGTCTGGGTTTGAACTGAAGAATCGTGGGAAGTAGTTGTCTGGTCACGTGAGCTGTTCTTTTGCCAATGGCTTAGACTAATCTCAAATCTATACTAAATCTAGACTAGAATGAGAACGTAAATAATGATAATGATAATTACAGCTTTTTTTCTATTTGTACATTACTGTAATTCTGCTACATTAAACTCAAGTCTCTGTATCCCACAAAAGGAAATATAAAACAAGTGCTTTTGAAAAAGCTGACATTTGCCCTTTACAGTGTTTGTGACATGTCTGAAACAACCACCTCTCCTTGTGGCAAATTTGATTGCAATTGGCATAACCCTTACTTTCTCGATGTATCACTCCTTCTGATTGGTCAAAATGAATCGACACCGGCACCGGTGTCGATGCAAATCTGACCAATCAGATTCATTCTGACCAATCAGAGGAGCGATACACACCGGCCTGGCCGGAATCTTTGTGTTACGGCGTCATAACCAACGTGAAACAGGGCCTTCTGATTTGTCCGCGGCGCCTGGCTATATGATAATTATCTTTAACAAGCTGTAAAATAGAAAAAAAAAACATTTTACATGAACAGGTATCTTTATCTTGTTCTAACATTTTACTTCCTCCTTCTATGCCTTTTTTACCCATGTTGCAGTAGCGTGTGAAAACAATAGCTCACGTGACCAGACAACTTCTTCCCATGATCCTTCAGTTCAAACTCAGACAGCGTGCGGAAGGTGTCGACAACAACAGCGGTCCTAGCGAAATGGCGTCTGCGAACTCAGTATCTGCAGGAAAAAGTTATGCTGCGAGTGACGATTTGTTGTATGCTGCTCAGACTGGTTCGATTCAAGGCGTTAAGGCGGCATTGAAAGCTGGTAAGCACGTTATTCAATTTCTTTCCTATAAGACAACCAGGCGTCGAACCAAGTAAAACTACTGTAGGAATGTTGGTTCCAACAAGGAGGTTCTAGGGAAGTCTCATTGGTTCCAATGACAATAACTGGTGTCATGTGTTTCCGTGATCAAAATAGGTTGAATACGACTCATCTTCTCATAACCTTCTTTTAATATTAACAGTATAGTACACCAGCGGATCTCTAGCCTGACTAAATCAAGGTTCCAAGCAAGGGAGGGCCCAATCACGTCGGATGAGCGAGAGATGAAAACTACCCCCCCCCCCCCCCCACATTAGGGGCGATTCGATCGGACGAAGAGTCTGCGAGCTCTAATTTACAACGAGGGATGGCCCTGAAGGCGACGAAGAAATTGCAAAGTTCCCCCTTCCCGGC
>NC_049985.1:21618243-21627176 GCF_000003815.2 Branchiostoma floridae | reverse complement strand
ATCGAACATGGTCGTGACAAGGACTGTTTCCAATTTCGGGGCCTTACCCTTTGACCTAGACTTTGGCCTAACCCTTTGACTTACCTAGAATTCCTGTCGCGCAAATGCGTTCCTGACTAATGTGAAAGCGCTTATACACACGTACTAGAAAACAACTACGTATCTGTTGCGGTGGGGTACTGAGTGGGCAATTCGAATCTAGGTCCATAGAGTCACTGAACTAATGACGCCATTTAAGATGACTTTTGTTGGAGATGCAGGCTCGTCGTCCGATCGAATCGCGCCTAATGTGAGGGGGGTATAACTACGCTGGCTGAAGAATAGTAAAATCTAGCCAAACAGTTGAGCCAAATCCCATACATCCTGTAGTCGCCTGCATCTCCAACAAAAGTCATCTTAAATGGCGTCATTAGTTCAGTGACTCTATGGACCTAGATTCGAATTGCCCACTCAGTACCCCACCGCAACAGATACGTAGTTGTTTTCTAGTACGTGTGTATAAGCGCTTTCACATTAGTCAGGAACGCATTTGCGCGACAGGAATTCTAGGTAAGTCAAAGGGTTAGGCCAAAGTCTAGGTCAAAGGGTAAGGCCCCGAAATTGGAAACAGTCCTTGTCACGACCATTGTTTCGATTTGCATAACAATGTCCAGACAATATGAAAAGAACTTATTGTTTCACATCATTGCAACATCATACCAACGATATGAAATCTTGCTTGCGTAATTCAGTTTTACTATAATTAGTAAACTATGATTATGGATCACCAAACGCAGGTGCTGACATTGACTTCGACCTGCAAGACAGCGAGAACTCAAGAAGTGGCACAGCATTGTACATCGCTTCCGCGAGGGGACATGTAGACATGATGAGACTACTGCTCCGCAAGGGGGCGTCTTTGGTGAAGAGAACCACGGGTGAATTAACTGCCCTCCACGGAGCAGCGGTCGAAGGTAGGTTAATTCAAAACACATGTAAGTTATATACTAGAAACCACTTTACTGTGCATTCACATTGTAGATCATTGATTCCATCTGTCCTTATGTTTATAACTGTTTTAAGAAGCGAAAAGAAGTTGAACTTAGCATATGTAGAGGTGATAAGATACCCCTTTCTTATATCAAAGTTGTACCTTATCAGTAAGTTATCACTAGCGCTACGACCTGTACTTAGCTTGTTTGAGCACAAATGTACAATAAAGGTCATCAATTCATTTTATTACTCCGAGGAAGGAACGCTTGTTTTACTTGAATTTCTTCTATCTCAAATCCAACCCAGGGAAGACAGAAGCTGTTCAACTGTTGGTGTACCATGGAGCAACATTAGACGTACGGGACGCCTTGCAGTGCACACCACTCATTCTGGCCTGTTCCAACAACCACGTCGACACAGTTCGGCGACTGATTGAGCTCGGGGCCAGGCCTGATTCGACCTGCTGTATAGCCAAGAGGCAAGTGACACACCTTTCAAACAGAACATAGATTCAATGATTGAACCATCATAGTTGAGAATACTTCGGATAAAGCTGGGCTGACAAGTTGAGACTAGAGAGAAAAGAAAGCAAGAAAGAAAGAAACAAAGAAAGAAAGAAAGAACTACACATGTACTAGTATGCTATACAGTATGGTCTATTCATATCTTGTAGCATAGTTGCCTAAACGCGTCGCAATCTTTCCACTAGGATGGGGTTAGAGGGCGGAAACCAGGTCTATGCGTGCCGCGAGAGTATTAGGCTGATACAAGAGGCGAGGAAGACCAAGCTGTTGAGATGCTGCAACCCTAAATGCGGCAAACCGGGCTACAGGTATGTCTGATTAAATACCGTTTTGTCGTAGTCTTCTTCACAGGCTTTCGGAGCGGCGTGTTTCTTTTTTTTGGGAGGGGGGTTGGGGGGTGATTTGTCATTTTGCCCACATCAAAAATCTTGAAGCAGCACTCCCCTGTCCCCAAAAATAAACACCACCGCTCCGAAAGGTTAGTTGTACCATTAAAATATTTAATAACCACTTTGTCTGAGAAGACTAACATACCATCCGTCCTATATGTGTAGGCGTTATTGTTGTCCTAAAGTCAATATGTCTCCATCTGAAATAGTCTTTGTACCCTCCAAAAGGAATTTGAAAAACGTTTGTGTACCTCTTATTTCTCCTGCAGGAAAACCCTGAAGCTGTGTGCCGGGTGCAAGCTGACCCGCTACTGCAGCCGTGACTGTCAGAAACAACACTGGTCTGTCGGACACAAGAAGTGCTGTGGGCATGACTCGTGCCCTGCCATTGGACCAGAGGCCCTTAAACAGCTGCTTATGTTAGTGCCGGATAATGTCAGAGAGCAAATTCACAAAACTATGTATGCCGAACTTTTTGGATGATGACCTTAACAATTGGTGAAATTCCTTTAAGCGCATATTGTCACTACAAACATGTCAAATGTATCGTTAAGTTAAAGAGATTTATTAGTCACGTATATATGCAGTTAATTGACTTTTCATCAAGCAGTGACTACTTTTTAAAGGTACCTCCAAATTTTCGATGGCTATCAGTCCATCTTACTTATGGGAGACTCATAAGTGTCATTTTCATTCTCGCTGAATTGTCTTCTACCTTATAAAAGTAACCGATCCGACCGTTGAGTTGCAATGTGATTGCAATGAACTGGAACGTGGATGTAAAAACACGATGAAGCGTTTTGCCATGAACTTGTATTCCAGGTGAATAAACACAACTACAAGTAAAAAATATGTCTCTTAATAGGCCGAGTACTTATACACGAATACAACGATATATACTCGCAGGTTTAGCATCGTTTTGTAGAGAGCGATAATTACAATGACTATTCTAATCAGTCCAATTTCATTTATGACGTCGCGGTAAAAAATATTAGTGCGGCAAACATCTTGAGCTCTTCTAGAAATACAAATGTCTAAAACGCACAGAATACATCAAAAGCCAGACGTAGCCTAACCTTTGCTTTGAGCTACAGAGGTCCATATAAGACTCGGTAATAATGGTTATTAAGAAATTCATATCACTACATTCTCAGCCCAAAGGCTGAATCGGAGTGCTCTGAATGAAAAATAGTTATATCTAAAAACTGTAAATATAGATAGGCATGTTACGATCAATATTATTGTTCTAAAACATTACCTAATCAATCTCGAATCAGTGCTCCCTCAAAATATAAACGCCACCGCTCATTAGCTGAAACACGAATGAAAATGTAACCGTAACAATCATACTGTGACGCTGATCTAGCAACAGATAGAATGGAAAGTATGGTAACTGCAAAGTCATTTCAAAATTCCTAAACCATGTTACATGTTAACTTACTTGATTAAAATGTCGTCTACACGATTAACCAAATGAAAAATGTTATATAAAACCGTTTGGCATTTTAGAATTCTAAAAAGTTCGAAAAAAACAACAAAGCTTTGCAACAAAATTTTGTAACATACAGAGACGATAGAGTCTAGTATCACACCAATAGTGAGAAATAGATGAATGCTAAGGTTTGCCAGCATGCCATTCATTATTTAATACTACATTTGATAAGGAAAGAAGACAAATGTAACAGATACAATGTATGGCTACTTGTACTTACATGACAATCTAATTATATGCATTGCTAATATCTAACAATTCTAAAAACCTATTATAATATATGGATAACACTAGAAATAATTAAGCTCGCATTTTGCATACTAATACTCTAGAACAGTATGCCGTGACGAAAGATAGTGGATACCTTCGGAAACGTCTGGCCGATTCCAAAATCATATCTAGTTGCTTGATTAACTGCTTTTTTAATATCTTATTGTTCAATTTATTGTCAGGCACCAAGACCCATAAGGACAAACAATTAGACGATACATTTAAATGAACAATAATCCAGTACATAAAATCAAAAGGCAGGGTTTACACTGTAACTCGTGCAGGTGGTCTGTGTACTTGACAGTAGCTCTTCCAGAACATACTTGTAGTAATAACATAGGAATCAGATAGAACTGTGATAATGTCGTTATTACTAGGTGTCTGATCTTCATCGGCGTATCTCTAGAACAGTATGTTAATAACAGTATGTTAAGGTAAGGGCCCAACCCGCCGCACGTGCAAATACGTGCTGTGTACGTGCCAAAAGGTGGGTAATCTTTTGGTGTCCGTAAGTGGTAAGTACTGTCTCCGTACGAGCCCGTATGGAATCCGACGGATTTTGGAGCACGCAGACAGAAATTTAAGTGCACGCAGAACTTTCTCTGCGTTCGGGCTGCGGATTCGCCCCCTCGTACGTGCCAGTACGGGCGACGCACCTGCCATCTATAGCCTGAACGTTTTCAGGAATACGTGGCGGACGTGGCCTGACAAAAAAAGTACGGACGAATTGCACGTACGGCGGGTTGTGCCCCAGGCTTTACCTCAAGATATAACTGCAGCGACATCTTCTGCTCAACAATGTATTTCATATGGAATGATGAGTCATTTCAGGCGGTCGTTAAAGTCATCATTCAAAAAGTTCTAGAAATTTGTCTCTGAAGTAATTTGGCGTCATGGGCATGGCAATGATATAGCCTCTAGTCCAACGGCAGGGCACGCGTCATGCCCACAGCACTTCTTGTGTCCGACAGACCAGTGTTGTTTCTGACAGTCACGGCTGCAGTAGCGGGTCAGCTTGCACCCGGCACACAGCTTTAGTTTTTTTCTGCAAGGGAAATTCAGTTAACAGGCTATTTGCTTAATTTGTTTTCTAAATTTCCTTTCATAGACTACAAATATGTCAAAAGAACGTCTGCACATAGAACGGATGCCAAAATGCGTTGGTGTTCTCAGACAAAATCAAACATCTTAGTGATTTGACCGTCATCGGCAAACCTACCTGTAGCCTGGTTTGCCACACTTGGGGTTGCAGCATCTCAACAGCTTGGACCGCCTCGCCTCGTGTATGAGCCTTATACAAGTACTCATGGGACGGGTATAGACGTGTTTCTTGGTGCTACCATCTATCCCAAGCCTAACGAAAAGATGTGGCTCATTTAGAGAACTATGTGATACAAATCAAGATGCATACATATAATATATATAATAACATAATCATCTTCGCCGTTTATATACTGTAAATGCAGAAACTTTCGCGGTGGTTTAATATTCGCGAAAATTTTTCCATGGCATTAAGAAACTACAGTGCATGGTGTAGCATGGTGCTACCGCGAACGTAAAATTACCGCGAAAAGTCCTACCGCGAAATTAAATCCCCCCGAACTTAAATGTATTTAACACTAACAGTATTACATACATACATGTTTACTATAGAACGCATTGCCTACAGAACACACACATTGGAGAAATGTGTAACTTACCTCTGAGCCATACCCCCATCTGTCAAATCAGGTCTTGCTCCGAGCTCAATCAGTCGCCGAACTGTGTCGATATTGTTACTGTAAGCGGCAGCCATGAGTGGAGTGTTCTGGCAGCTGTCCAGTACGTCCAAAGTTGCTCCATGTTGCACCAACAGTTCTGCCGCTTCTGTCTTCCCTGCGTTGGATTTGAGACAAAAGAAATACAGATAAAACAAACTAACGTTGAATGCCTGAAATATATGTATATAAGCTACCTGTATGTAAAAGAACGTGCAAACAGTGCACGTCAAACATGGTGGAAGACGAAACACATTTTATGTCAAACTGCTCTTTCTACGATCACGAAAGACAAGAGTCGTTTGAAGAGGCCACCAAATTCCATCCAAACTTCTCAACATTCACCAACAAAAAGAAAACAATTCTCCTTCTAACTTAACAAAATCCACACATAATAGAGGGTCTGCATGCTCTTTTCCGTAAGGCGTAGGCAGGCCTTTTTAATTCCCGTAATTCGTAGGGTAAGCTATTTTATTTCACGTAATTCGTAGTGAGGATGGAAAATTTACCGTAAAGCGTAGCCAGTGTATTTCACGTCAGGCGTAATCTAGCCTAAAAATTTCACGTAAAGCGTAATTAAGCCTAAAAATTACCCGTAAATCGTAGCCTGGCCTCCCAAATTTCGTAAGTCGAAACGTAGTCTACCAGTAAATTTAGTCCTTCAAAACACAGGAAATTGCGTTTCAGAGGATCAAGATTTCAAAATTTCGCCGGACCTCACTTGCGACTCCTTTCACCTTCGGTCATCGACATGGTAAAAATATGGTATATACCCTCAAAAATCTTCTTTTTTTGCAAATAGAAATGTCATTGAAGTTAGCTTAGTCTGCCAGCAAAATTTGCCCATCAGAATGCAGGAAATATCATTTTAGAGGGTCAAAATTTCCATGGTCCTCCTTGTGCCGCCTCGCGCCTTTGGAACTCGAAAATTCTGAAAATATGTTGGGGATGTGTGTCAACCTCAAAGATCTGTTTGCTAATAGAAATTTGCCCATCAAAATGCACAAAATATCGTTTTATAGAGGGTCAACATTTCAAAATTTAGCCGGATCTCCTTTGCCACTCTATTCACCTTCGGTCATCGACTTCGTAAAAATATGTATCATGGCTGGGGGATGTGACGTGTCAACCTCAAACACATTTTTTACTGATAGAAATGTAATTTCACTTAGTTTTCTATAATAGCCAAAAAAATTGGCGTTTCAGGGGGGCAGGATTTAAAAATTTTCCCGGACTTTCCTTCGGAGCTCGACGTGGCAAAAATAAGTTGGCTGGCGTCACCCTCATAAGCTTACGCTGAACCCCTGGGACTCTTTAATTACTAGTAGATATGCCATTTAACTTAGCTTTGTTTGCCAGCGAAAATTTCCCTTCAAAATGCAGGGAATAGTGTTTCGGGGAGTCAAAATTTCAATCTTTCTTGCGGAGCACGCCCCCGCCTCTGTCGAGTGTTGCCAGCCTTCCAGAATTTAGCGTAAACCGTTGTCAGCCTGTCTGAATTTAGCGTAAAACGTTGCCTGCCTTCGTGAATTTAACGTAAAGCGTTGTCGACCGTCCTGAATTTAGCGTAAAGCGTTGTCAGGACCCCCATGCAGACCCTCATAATAGAAAAGGTGGGATCTTTCGTCTTCCACTGTCTTCGAAAAAGGAGTCGAACCCAATAACCCTGGACCTAGAGTTAACTTTTACTAGTTTTAGATTAGAGTAGACACCTTTCATATTGTTTTTTACTTTGTCTGAATCTCCCATGTTACCTGCAATTAGCCTACGGGCAAGAATTTGCAATAAACATTATTATATAATACAATAGAAGTTAAAGCAATGCTTTTTTTTAATTTTCTTTTTGTTCCGGGTGATATGCAATGTGTATACTAGTCATAATACACGTGTTTTGAATTAGCCTACCTTTGTGTGCTGCTAGATGAAGGAGAGTATATCCACCCGGCAGTCTCTTCATAAAAGACGCCCCCTTGCGGAGCAGCAGCCTCATGATGTCTAAATGCCCATCGCGGAGGGCGATGTACAACGCTGTGCCAGTCCCTATGGTCTCACTCTTGTGCAGCTCGAACTCAATGTCAGCTCCTGTGCATTGACGGTGCATAGTTCAGCATACCAGTGCTTAACGTCGGCTTACCTTTATTCGTGGGGTAACCTATATCCATTGTTCGTAAAAACAGGGTATCTAGTCGACGGATATCGACTGCAAACTGCAACATTTTCAAAATATTCTAAAATAAAGCACAGTCCTTCGACTTGGTGTTCCTAATTATAAATACCCTGTCTTTATAATCGACGGACATAGGTTATCCCACGGATAAAAGTGAACAAGCGTTATATTAAAACGAGAATTGCACAAACGAGATTTTATAACGTTGATATGATTTTGAATTGAAGCGAAATAAAAGTACATTGTAGTTGAAAGAAATCACATTACAAAGTAATGTTTCTAATACCAAAAGCACGCGCTTGTAATATTACAATAGTTTTTTTCTCTTTTTTTGTGTGTAATCTTATGGAACTCAAACGCTTTGCCTTGACATCTAAGCGCAACAACATCAATCACTGTGTTTAAAACAATCTATACAAGATGATAACACATTGTTTGAACTGTTATCATTATATATCACATTGGTATGCAAAATTCATTATCATTTCATTCTGTTCAATTTGTCCAGTCACATTACGTTAATGTTACATCCTTCAGTTACTTAGTTTGTATCAAGATGTTACGTACACATACTTGTTATAGCTAATTATTAATTGGAACTTTAATTGTTTCTTATTTTTGTATCTTTGGTTTAATTTGAAGTGTTATGTCTGATACATTGTGTATATCTTGCAAGTGGTACATTGTATGGTTCATTCCTGACTCCTGGTGAAATAGTTCAAATAAATGTCTTATATGTATTATGTATTATGTAAATCCATTAGGGCTTAATCTTCAGGCAGATCTACCGGTGGCATATAGATAGTATTATAACCTGGCAAAGGAGTTTAGCCGGCCAGGGGGTGTACATTAGCCACTGGGTGGTCAATGTACACCCCTTGGCCGGCTACACTCCTTTGCCAGGCTTTGATACAATCTTATGCCACATAGGGTCAAATAGTGCACTGTACTGCACTTTGTTTGCAAATTATTTTGATTTACATTGAATACCCGCCTGTTTCCCTAAAGCCTCTTTTCAAATCTAAGCCCAAAAGAAAACGTTTTTACTGTGCTCCCGTTGTGAACTTAATTATCTAACCAACACTTGTATAGCAAAAATAACATTTCCATTATTGATATGTTAGAAAAATGTTATTCATATCCTACAAAAGAACAATGGGGGTAAAACATACAATCAAGGAAGTCTTTCTAACCTCCTTGATACAATCAAGTACTGTGCACCGATGTTATTTATTCACTGGTTGTCCTGGATACTCAATGCGGAATATTCATAAAGTCCGTGGAGATATTGTTCACTGTCCAGACAACGATTTGACTCGGTTCATTAGAGGATGAATTTGTTGGAGATAACAGCACAAACGA